>NW_022437118.1:744404-757186 GCF_009761245.1 Sapajus apella
TTTTTTTTTTTTTTTTTTTTTTTTTTTTTTTTTTTTTGAGGCACAGTCTTGCTCTGTCACCCGGCTGGAGTGCAATAGTGTGAACATGGCTCACTGTAGCCTCAAACTCCTGGGTTCAAACAATCCTCCCAGTCAGCTTCCTGAGTAGGTGGGCTACAGGAGTGTGCTATCATGCCCAGCTAATTTTTCTTTTTTTGTAGAGACAGGGTCTTGCTATGTTGCCCAGGCTGCATTTGGGGGCTTTGATGATGCACACAGCAGCTAGTCTCATTTTAAATAGCAAACATGACACATGGTAAATGGGAGTGATTGACATCTGCTGTCCTTATTAGGGGTTATTGGATTACCAAGGTAACGTTCTAACACATAGTAGACATTTGCTTCTCCCATGCACATCCCACTCCTACCCTAAATGAAGCAGCCTAGCATTTTGGGTGGGGCTGATCCTACTCCCAGCTACAGAGGTTGGCCCTGATTGGTTCAAGCCAACCAGTAAAATCCCATGACTCCTTGCCACAGTAACTGACCTAAAAAGTGAACATGTGGCATAAGTGGATACAATTAGAATAAAGCCTAAACTTTGGTAGGAAGCTTGGAAAAAGAGAAACTTTCTTTTTCTGGAAAGTGGGCTTGAGGGTGTGAGGCCTTGAACTGCTTCTGTTTTGCTGGGGACAAAGCTGACACAGGGAGAGGAGAAGAGCTAAGAGAACCAGAGATAAATGGACCTGGCACCTTGATCAAACCATACCTGAAGCCTCTGGACTTTCCTTTGTTACAAGGCCAGTTTGAGTAGTTTTTTCCTGTTCTTTGCAGTCAAAAAGTCCTCACTGATACCACTTATGTTTCTTCTTGTATTCTCATGGCTAGATGGTGAATGACATACAAAAAATACACTCTTATGAGCTTATTAATGCCCATGCTAAAGACATTAGCCATAAACCAATCAGTTAACAGCAGCAGAGTTAGTGCAGGCAGAACTTAAAATTGGCTGACCACTGTAATTTGTCATCACAGACTTTATTTCTGACCTGCATGTTACCCCCTTTGTATTTAAATATGGTTCTGAATTTAGTACTAGCATAAGGCTATTTGAACCTTATTTCTAAAGAGGACTTTCCCCCTTCGCAATCCTCCTTTGAACCAGAGCATGCCAGCTCCTGTCGCTTCTCAAAGGTCCTGAGCCATCCTAATTCTGGGCTTCCTGGGCCATTCTTCAAAGACTTCCATTGCTATTGTTTGAATAAAAATAATCTCCTAAACATGTATTTGTATAATATTTATGAAAATGGCTTTTGCATTTGCATTCAAAAAGTTCTTTTTGATTCTTGCACCATATGACCTATAATTCATTTGTTTCTGCTTGCTGGTACCTTTGCAAAGGCTTTCTTACCGATTGCCCTGCCATCTTGAAGGGCTGTCAGAATGAACTTTGTAAGATGCAAATCCGATCGTGACATTCCCTTGCTTAAGCTTTCAGGGTTCCTCCACTGAGAAATAGAGCTCATAGAATAAAGTCAGACTGCTGGTGGCATGTTGCACCTGGACATCCAGTGACTACCGCTGATTGTGCTGGCTTTGCCTCATGCCCCTCCCCATGGTACACTAACACTTTGGCTGCACCTGCTGTTTCCTAAACATACTAACTCTTATTATTATTATTATCTGAGACAAGGTCAGGCTCTGCTGCCCAGCCTGGAGTGCAGTGGTGTGATCTTGGCTCATTGCAAACCTCACCTCCCAGACTTAAGCCATCCTGCCCACTCAGACCCAGAGTGGCTGAGACTACAGGCACATGCCACCACACCTGGCTAATTTCGTGTGAGACGAGGTTCTGCCATGCTGCCAGGCTGGTCTCGAATTCATGAGCTCAAGTGATCCACCTGCCTCAGCCTCCCAAAGTGCTGAGATTACAGACATGAGCCATGATGCCCGGCCAACATACCACCTCTTCATGCCTCCGTTCCTTTGCTCATGCTTTCCTTCCACCTGGAAAGCCCATTTCCTTCAACTGCCTAATGCCCTAATCTGTTCAAGCTGCTATTACAAACTGCCACAGACTGAATGACTTACAAACAACAGAAGTTATTTCTCACAGTTCTGGAGGCTGGGAAGTCCAAGATCAACTTGTCAGCCAACTTGGTGTCTGGTGAGGACCCACTTCCTCATAAATGGCCATCTTTTTACTATAACCTCACATGTTGGAAGGGGCAAGAGATCTCTTTGGGGTCTCTTTTATAAAGACATTTAATCCTCATTCATGAGGGCTGTACTCTTATGACCTAATAACTTCCCAAATGTCCCACCTCCTAATAGCAGCCTAGCTTTTCCTAGCTCTTCCTTTCTTCCCCCAGCACTCTCAAGTAGAATTGCCTCCTTCGTGTCCCAACTGGTCCTGTAACGAGTTCCCCCAGGGAAGTGGTTGTGTATGGTTTCTTCTCACCCAGCACAATGTCTGGCATAGAACAAGTATTAAATAATTGTGAAATGGGAGTGTAAAACAGCACTCCTGCAGCTCAACCTTGAAGAATATATTTATTATCTTGATTGTGGCACGGGTTTCACAAGTGTACACATATGTCAAACATTGTCCAATTGTATACTTTATAAATATAGTTTGTTTTATGTCAACTATACCTTCACAAAGCTGTTTTTTTTTTTAAGCGGGAAGTGAACTATATGTAGAGCTATCTCCAACCTTGAGGGTGGCACCTTTTAGGCATAATCTTAAGACAGCACGAGACAATGCACAAGTGACACTGCTGGCTCTCTGCATTAGACTGAAAGTCCTCTGAGGTCGGCTTTGGGTGAAAGAGCACAGGATGCCCCCCGTGCCCTGACAGCAGGAGGTCTTAGCTGCACGTTGGGATCCCCTGAGTTTAGTTACTGATGCCTGGGTCCCATTCTAGAGCACTTCATCAGTCTAGGGCAGACCTGAGCCTCTGGAGTATTTAAACTCCTATCTGCATTTTTTTGAGGGGGAAAGCAGATAGTGTCTCCTTCTGCCACCCAGGCTGGAGTTCAGTGGTGTGATCATGGCTCACTGCAGCCTCTAACTCCTGGGCTCAAGCCATCCTCCCCTCTCAGCCTCCTGAGTAGCTGGGATTCTGGCTCCCCATGCTTCTAGGTGCTTCCAATGTGCAGTGGAGTTTGAGAACCACTGCTTCAGGTCCCGGAGTTGAGATCACATCACATCATTTCCCATTCCTTCCCCTGAGAGTCTAGAAACCAAGAGTCCATGGTGGACAAGAAGCCTCAGTGAGCTCCAAGTCTCTTTATGGAGAAGGTGATAAGGCATCCAGATTGTGTCAACACCAAAACCACTTGTGCCATTTTGCCCCCAAACCTATTCCGTCCTCCCGCCCCTTTCTACGGCTGGGCAAGTTTCAGGGCCAGTAGGTGGCACTGTCTCCTATGGCTTGCAGAAAACTCAACTTCCGGCAGTGCCTCTCTAGTTTGAAATCATTAAATTTTATTATTTTTTTTCTTATTGAGACAGAGTCTCGCCCAGGTTGGACTGCAGTGGCGCGATCTCGCCTCACTGTAACCTCTGCTTCCCAGGTTCAAGAGATTCTCCTGCCTTAGCCTCCCCAATAGCTGGGATTACAGACATGTACCACCACGCCCAGCTAATTTTGTATTTTTAGTAGAGGCGCGTTTCACCCTGTTGACCAGGCTGGTCTCGAACTCCTGACCTCTAGTGATCCGACCGTCTTGGCCTCCCAAAGTGCTGGGATTACAGGCGTGAGTCACCAAGCTTGGCACTGAAATCATTAACTTTTAATGCACCATTTCTAAATAACTTCTCCTTGGACTTTTCCTTGGTCTCTTTATTCCTTGTTCTTTTGCTAGGGAAATGTGAATGTTATGCTGTTCACTCCTGTTGATATATTTGCATCATTTTTCCTGAATCATTAGAGATCATATGTTGTCTTCTTTATTGCTCTTATAATACATAACCATAAATAATGTTAATGTCATATTAATGGTGCATAAAATTTTGTACAGTTGTTCAGAGAAATCAGCATTTTATTTAGTGGCGATTGTACAAAATAAAAAAGGAGCTAAATCCATTTTCATTGAAAAATTCTTCAGTTAAATAAAAAACAAAATGCCAGGCCGGGCGCGGTGGCTCAAGCCTGTAATCCCAGCACTTTGGGAGGCCGAGGCGGGTGGATCACGAGGTCAAGAGATCGAGACCATCCTGGTCAACATGGTGAAACCCCGTCTCTACTAAAACTACAAAAAATTAGCTGGGCATGGTGGCACGTGCCTGTAATCCCAGCTACTCAGGAGGCTGAGGCAGGAGAATTGCCTGAACCCAGGAGGCAGAGGTTGCGGTGAGCCGAGATCGCGCCATTGCACTCCAGCCTGGGTAACAAGAGCGAAACTCCGTCTCAAAAAAAAAAAAACAAAAAACAAACAAACAAACAAACAAAAAAAACAAAATGCCACCTGTGGGAGGTGAGATGAGCAAGATCTGCCTGGGTTTTCCCTGAGAGTTTCCGAGAATTCCAGTTTGCATTAATTGACAATCCACAGTGCAAAGAGCAAGGCTAGAGATGAGGTTGGAGAGAGCCCTGGAAGACACATGGGTGTTCTCCTCAACCTCAGGGCTGTGAAATGTGGTTCTCTTACTCAAAGACAGAAGCCTGGGGCAAACCATCAAAGGCCTCATAATTTCTGTAGGCCTGGTAACGTTTTTCATGAGCCCACAGTCATGACATGTGGGCCAATGAGGAAATTCTCTGCTACTTCCAGATGAGAGAACCAATTTGAAAACCAACAACAATAACAATATTTAATATATTATGAAACACTCCCTATATGCCAGACATAATTCTCGTGCCTCACACATATCAACCCCTTTAATTCTCACGATAATTGTGAAGTAGGTACTATTTTGATGCCTGTTCAATATTAGGGGAAATAGAGGCAAGTAACTAGTCTGTAGTCACATAACTAGGAAGTGACACAGCCAGGATTTGAGCCCAGGCAGTCCGACTCCACTGCCCACCTCTCTGTCATTTAATGTTAAAATATTAACAAAGGTAGTATATTTCAATAGTTAGTAGGGACAATGTGACATATATATGAAGCTGAGAGTGTTCTGTATTTACCAGGACCTCGTGTCAGATGCAAATGGAGTGGTGAATGAAACAAAGGCTTCATCATCCTGGAGCTCACACGTTAATGGCCTTTATTACTGAAAGTGCAAAATTCTTTACTTATTTCATTGTTCAAATTCCATTAAGTATTTTTTTTTTTTTTGAGACGGAGTTTCGCTCTTGTTACCCAGGCTGGAGTGCAATGGCGCGATCTCGGCTCACCGCAACCTCCGCCTCCCGGGTTCAGGCAATTCTCCTGCCTCAGCCTCCTGAGTAGCTGGGATTACAGGCACGCACCACCATGCCCAGCTAATGTTTTTGTATTTTTAGTAGAGACAGGGTTTCACCATGTTGACCAGGATGGTCTCGATCTCTTGACCTCGTGATCCACCCGCCTTGGCCTCCCAAAGTGCTGGGATTACAGGCTTGAGCCACCGCGCCCAGCCCATTAAGTATTTTCATGTTCTCTTCAGTAAAGTAACTCATCTAAAATTACCTGCAACATAATGCCTGCTGTTTCTCACTTTTTTTTTGAGACAGGATCTTGCTTTGCTGCCCAGGCTGGAGTGCAGTGGCATGATCATGGCTCACTGCAGCCCTGACCTCCTGGGCTCAAGCGACCCTCCCATTTCAGCCTCCCGAGTAGTGGGACCACAGGTGCATGCCACTACACCCAGCTAATTCTTAAAATATTTTGGGGTAATGAAGTCTCACTATGTTGCTCAGGCTGGTTGCGAGTCCTGGACTCAAGTGATCCTCCTACCTAGGCCTCCCTAAGTGCTTGGATTCTAGGTGTGAGTCACCACATCTGGCCTGCTTCTCATTACCCCAGATATGGCTTTCTCTTTGTTTGGGGGACCTCCAGCTTTTCTCTCTAGTGTGGAGGCTCTCCATTCTCTAATCAGCTGTGGTGTTCTGCCATTATGTAGTGATGGGAGGACTCTTGGAGGTTTCTTTCCTTTTGGTGGAAACAGTAGCCTCCTGACTGGGTCCAAGTCAAAAATGAATCCCCACTGGACAGCTAGCCTGTTTGCTGCACTTGAACTTTCTGAGGGAATATCCTCTGTTTTATTTCTTTGCTATATAGAAAGCCCTCAACAGAAAATCCTCTGTTTTGTTTCTTTGCTATGTAGAAAGCCATTAATGTAAAAATTAAGTCCCTATTTCAATGAAGTAGCATCCTAGAGCAAAACATGTCCTGGAATATGAAAGCAAATAAATAGAGTTAGGGGTAAGAGAAAGCATCTCTTAGCCAGCCCTGAGAAGGGGGTCTTTACCATTTCCTTTCTATCTTTTCCTTTTTTTTGGACATGGGGTTTTGCTGTGTTGACCAGGCTGGTCTCAAACCCCTGGCTTCAGGTGATCTTCCTGCTTCAACCTCCCAAAGTATTGTCATTTTCTTAATGAAGAGAATTAACTTATTTTACAATATCCTCTAAATGGTGCATAAGCCTCATTCCATAATACAGCATCTGTCATTTTTAACTAATCATTTTTTGTTGCCGTTATCCAATCTCAGTGAAACAACAACAACAATAACAACAACAACAACAACAAAACCTCAAAGTGTCAGTGCAAATAGATATTCGGACAATGGACCCCACCTGAATATTCTAATCAAGCCACATCTATTATTGCTCATGTGTCTTCCTGATAAGCCCCCTGCCCCTGACCCCTTAAAGTGGTGATTCAGGTCCTTCCTGTTTTGTTTTCAAGGTCATCACTGCTCTGCATAAATCCAGTACAAAGCAAAGAGCATGGAGGATTTTGCAAGAGAGATGTTTTTGTGAATCAAGTCTGGTATTACTGCACCTCATTTCTCCCCACATCACATTGGCTTAGACTTGTCACATAACCACACCCAACACCCCAAGGGAGGCAGGGAAATAGAGAAGAGCTGCTTGTCCAGGAAGGTAGCACTTTGTGAACGGCTATCTCGTCTCTGTTTCTCTCCCTTACTTCACCTTACAAAATTTCCTCATCCTTTGAGACCCAGCCTAACCATCATCATTTATATCTAATCCTGGAACAGTGTTTGGCACATGGCATATACTCAATAAATACCTGTTGAAAAAATGCATCATTCTACAAATGTTTAAAAAAATTTTTTTTTTATTTGTAGATACAGGGTCTTGCTGTGTTGCCTAGGCTGGTTGAATTCCTGAGCTCAAGCAATCCTCCTGCCTCAGAGCCACCCAAAGTGCTGGGGTTACAGGCATGAACCTTTTTCAGTGCCTACTCTCAGGGAGTTGAATAATAAGTCAGAGATTAATTCCATAAGCAAATAACATCAACCTCAACTCTTCCAATGGAGGCAAGGACCAAGTTCTCTAAGAACATGCAGGAAGCCAGCTGTGGTGGCTCGTATCTCTCATCCCAATACTTTGGGAGGGCAAACGGGGAGGATTACTAGAGCCCGGAAGCTTGGGCAACATACTATGTTGACCAGTCTGGGCAACATAGCGAGACCTCACCTCTCTCTCCAAAACAACAACAACAAAAACAAACAAGAGGAACATGGAGGAAAACATTCTGTCAACAGTCGCTGTGGAAGGCTTCACAGCGGAAGCAACATTTGAGCTGGGTATCAAAAGATGAGTAAGAGTTTACCAGTCAGAAAAGATCAAGGATAGGGACTTTGAGGGAAGAAACACAATCTGCAAAGATAAGAATGTATCTGTCTGTGACAGTGAGAGTAGGGGCCAGGCTGTGAATGGCCCTGTGAGTTGTTCAATCTGATTCCTAGTCTACTTCAGTATACTTCAGTCTTTCAAACATACCTGGTATATGTACTCTGTCTCCTTTTTCTTTTTAAAAATTTTGTTTTTCTTTTTTCATTTGTAAAGACAAGGTCTCACCATGTTGCCCAGGCTGGTCTCAAACTCCTGGGCTCAAGTGATCCTCCTGATCCTCCCACCTTGGCTTCCCAAAGTGTTGGAATAACAGCCATGAGCCACATGCATGCCCAGCTGCTGCTGCTTCTCCTTTTCCTTTTTCCCTTCTTCTCCCTTCTCCTTCTTCCTTTGCTTTTCTAAAAGACAAGGTCTCACTCTGCATCCCAGGATGGAATACAGTGGTCTAATCATAGCTTACTATAACTTTAACTCCTGGGCTTAAGCCTCTCAAGTAGCTGGGACAACATGCTTGCTGTCACTGTGCCTGGCTAAATGTTTATGTTTTGTAGAGATTAGCTTTCTCTATATTGCCCAGAATGGTCTCAAGCTCTTGGACTCAAGCGATCCTCCTGCCTTGGCCTCCCAGAATGCTGGGATTACAGCAGTGAGCCACCACACTCAACCCCCTACATCATCTTTTTGAGTTGACTAAAGCCAAGTTTGGTCTCTGGAAGGCTCAAGAGTCTGTGTAGTCTAACATAAAAAGAACCCTAGTGAGCACTGTAGTCATCATGTTTTATTTTATGGTTTCTGAAATGTTGGTGGGGACAATGATCAATCTCCACTGACGCAGGGAGAAGAGGAAACTATCAAAGGCTCTTGGGTTCCAAGGAATGAAGTATTGCTGATCCATGATTAAATAATTGGAGTGTTTTAGCTAGGAAGCTGATAGAGGCCTCTTGGAACATCCTTTAAAGAAGAGAGGTGATCATTTTCAGAGTCCATCCACAAGACAGGCCCTCACAGTCTTCCCACATAAAGAACATGTTCAAGCAGGCATTACATCCTCTATGTAAGAGTGGTGGCTTTTTGTAGAACAATTTTTAGTTGGTAGATCAGATTATGTAAACTAGACCCTGCTGCCAAGTGCAGAACACATTTGACTTTACAAGTGGTAATTATAGAGCCAGCTCTGGCAGGGACCAGGCCCTTTGCTTTCCAGATGAGCAAACTGAGGTCCAGAGGGCGGCAGGCAGTCGCACGGTTGCTCAGCTAGTTGATGGCAATGAGGACTGGAATTCAATTCTGATCCTGGGCCCAGATTTCTCATTTTCCTCCAACTAGCAATTGAATATGAGATGCCATATTCTACAAAAGGGGCATCAGCTGCTGCAAACAGGTGAAAGCTGTGTCCCGGTCTGGTGGCTGATGGCTGAGCCATGGCTTCTTATGTACCTGGTCCTTGAGTAGCTGCTCAGCCTCCATTTCCCACCCCAGCCCCAAACATGACACCGCAAGAAGGGTAGGGGTCCAGAAGCTTGTCCTATCTTTTGAAAGGCTGCTGAACTGCTAGCTAAGCACTGTTTTAAAGGCTACTAGTATACCTAAGACAAGGTAAAGGCAAGAGGAATGGTGGTTCACACCTGTAATCCCAGCACTTTGGGAGGCCAGGGGCAGGAGGATCGCTTGAGCCCAGGAGTTCAAGACCAGCATGAGCAACACAGCGGGACCCTGTCTCTATAAAAAATAAAATAATTAGTCTAGTGTGGTGGCACACACATGGGCCCAACTCCTTGGGAGGCTAAGGCGGGGGGATTGCTGGAGCCCAGGAGGTTGAGGCTGCAGTGAGCTATGATGGTGCCACTGCACTTCAACCTGGGCAGCAGAGTGAGACCCTGTCTCAAAAAAAAGAGTTCCAAGAAATTGGTGCCTGGGTGGCCAAGGAAGAATGCTGGCTCAGCTTCCAAGAATGTTCCCATATGCTGGTTCTTCCAACTTCGGGCATCTCTGTCCTTGCCTGAAGCTGTGATATTCTGGGCCCTCTGTCTTATCACTCCACTCCTATAGGATATATAAAATGCTATATTTTATAGCATTTCTCCCCAAGTCACATCTGTGTAGACCAAGCTTGTTCATGGGGCCCACAGGCCGCAGGCCCTAGGATGGCTTTGAGTATGGCTCAGCACAAATTCGTAAACTTTCTTACAACATTGTAAGATTTTGGGAGGAATTTCTTTTAAAGCTCATCAGCTATCGTTTGTGTTAGTGTATTTTATGTGTGGCCCAAGACTTCTTCTTTCAATTGGCTCAGGGAAGCCAAAAGATTGGACACCCCTGGTGTAGGTCATACCTGTTCTGTGTCCCTTCTCCATCTCCTGCCCACTCTATTCCTGGCATCTACGCAAGAAGTCTCTAAACATGACTGGTTTAAAATATAGTGTGTGTGTTTATGTGTATTTGTGTTCATTCATTCTACTTTTTACTGAAATAACTGGAAAGGAATCTATGCCCTTTAGATGATATGAGAAAACTTCCAGAAAAAGAGGAACACATTGTGATTGCTTTGCTCCAGTGGAAAGGGGGCATTTAGAGAAAGAATCCAGGAGAGTTTCCTCCAGGTCTAAGCTCTACTGACAATTTTAAAGAAAATTTTAGATAAGCAATATCCTATGTGGAAAAAAAAAAAAAAGAAAAGAAAAAGAAAACAAGCATGGCAAATTTAGTTGAAAGATATTACAACTTTAATTTCATTAATGGATTTGTTTTAACATAGTTTATGAAAGCTGGAAAATATCTATTTTATCTGGAATATATAATTAAAAATCATTTTCAAAATTAACCTTTGAAAAGTTGCCCTCAGAAAGACATAATAATGAGTATTTTTTGGAATTCGTAATTAAATGCTTGTGTGTACATCTTAACAGCTTCAGAGAAATATGACATTCCTGTGACTTACAGCTACATTTGCACATTAAAAGCAACAACACTGAACAGAAACACCTATCCCTATGTTGAAAATTTCTGTCAAGACTTGTTTGTTATTCTGTTTCTTGACGTGAAACTCCACTTCCCTTAAACTTGGCAATGATCACTATGCACACGCTGAACCTAAAAATAAGCCATCAAACAAAAATTATTGAGATCTACTATATGCCAGTTACCATAATAGGCTATTTTCACTACCAGGGAACCCAGTATGCTCCCGGGTTTGTCATCTGCTTGTCTCCTGTTTTCATCCATCAGCTAGATGTCATCTTTGGGTCTGCCCTCAGTAGTCCCGTATTGGCTATGAACTCTCAGAGCTGACACAGGGATTACTTTTTCCTAGCGAGGACCCTCATGGTGCACAGGGAAATAAAAACTTATGGCAGAGCAATTTCCCACAAAAAGAAATATAATTGGGTATTTTTCAAATAAAAAGTTAGTCATTTTCATTTTATTTTATTAGACAAAGTCTCACTCTGTTGTCCAGGCTGGAGTGTAGGGGTGCGATCTTGGCTCACTGCAACCTTCATCTCCTAAATTCAAGCAATTATGGTACCTCAGCCTCCTGAGTAGCTGGGATTGCAGGAGCATGCCACCACATCCAGTTAATTTTTGTATTTTTAGTACAGATGGGGTTTTGCCATGTTGGCTAGGCTGGTCTTGAACTCCTGACATCAGGTGATCCTGACTTGGCCTCCCAAAGTGCTGGGATTACAGGCATGAGCCACTACTGTGCCCAGCCTAAAAAGTTAATCTTAACATTAAAGAAAATTATATACATGTGTCATAGACCTATCAATCTCTACAAAAGAACTTTGTAATACTCTGCCACCAGAGTTACTAATTTCTTGCAGTGTGACAAATCCTAGGCATAACTACTAAAAGCAGAGCAAATTAAGTGCCTTATCTAAACTAAGGAGTATAGTTGTAGAATAGTTGTTTTTCTGCCCCTGAACTCTTTCTTCCTGCATGTTAAATTACAGGCATGTGTCAGTAAAATATTTCTGACCTGGATTATAAATTGAATTGTCCAATATAACAAGTCACTTTGGGAGTGGGAAAATCTGAATTGTGAAATAGGAAACTTAACAAATCTGATTTTTAAGTTTTGTTTGTTTTTACGGGTAAAATAGACATAACATAAAATTTGTTATTTTAACTTTTTTTTTTCCCCTGATACAGAGTCTCCCTCTGTCACCCAGGCTGGAGTATAGTGGCACAGTCATGGCTCACTACAGCCTTGACCTCCTGGGCTCAAGCGATCCTCCCATCTCAGCCTCCTGAGTAGCTGGGACTACAGGCACATGCCACAATGCTTTTTTTTTTTTTTAAATAGGGATGGGATTTCACCATGTTGCCCAGGCTGGTCTCGAACTCCCAAGCTCAAGCAATCCACCCACCTCAGCATCCCAAAGTGCTGGGGTTATAGGCATGAGCCACCATAACTGACCCATTTTAACCACTTTTAAGTTTACCATTCAGTGGCATGAAGTACATTCACCATATTTTACAATTCTTACTACCATCTATTTCCTCAACTTTTTCATTATCCCTACCTGAGGCGGGAAATGGTGGCTCACTGCTGTAATCCCAGCACTTTGGGAGGCTGAGGCAGGCAGATCACTTGAGGTTAGGAGTTTGAGACCAAACTGAAAGTATTTACACATTAATTTAATTAATAGTCTCAATTCTCCTCTCTCTAGGGCCTGGTAACCTCTATTCTACTTTCTGTCTCTGAATTTTATATTCTATATACTTTATACAAGTGGAATCTTACAGTATTTTGTCATTTTCTACACAGCCTATTTCACTTAGCATGTTTTCAAGATTTATCTGTAGTATAACAGAATTTCTTTCCCTCCTTCCGTCCCTCTGTTCCTTCCTTCTTTCTTTTTCTTTTTTTTTGAGAGAGGGCCTCACTCTGTCTCCCCAGCTGGAGTGCAGTAGTACAATCATGGCTCATGGCAGCCTCTCAGCTTCCCCAGGCTCAGGTGATCCAACCTCAGCCTCCCAAGTAGCTGGGACTACAGGCATGTCACCACACCCAGCTAATTTTTTTTTTTTTTTTTTTTTTTTT
>NW_022437118.1:757286-773151 GCF_009761245.1 Sapajus apella
TTTTTTTTTTTTTTTTTTTTTTGAGACGAAGTCTCACTCTGTCCCCCAAACTGGAGTGCAATGGCTCGGTCTTGGCTCACTGCAACCTCTGCCTCCCGGGTTCAAGAGATTATCTTGCCTCAGCCTCCTGAGTAACTGGGACTATAGGCATGTGCCACCACACCCAGCTAATTGTTTTTGTATTTTTAGTAGAGATGCGGTTTTGCCATGTTGGCCAGGCTGGTCTCGAACTCCTGACCTCATGATCTGCCCACCTCTACCTCCCAGAATGCTGAGATTACAGGTGTGAGCCACTGAGCCCAGCCAATTTTTGTATTTTTTGTAGAGATGGGGTTTCACCATGTTGCCCAGGCAGGTCTCAAACCCTGGGCTCAAGCAATCCTCCTGCCTCAGTCTCCCAAAGTGTTGGGATTACAGGCGTGAGCCACTGCTCCCAGCTGCATGTCAGAATGTCAGAATTTCCTCTCCTTTCTTTTTTTTTTTTTTTTTTTGAGACAGGATCTCACTCTGTTGCATATCTCACTTTAACCTCCAGGTACAGAGCTCCAACTCTAGGACTCAAGTGATTCTCCCTCCTCAGTCTCCCTATATTGCTCAGGCTGGTCTCAAACTCCTGGCCTCCAGCAATCATCCTGTCCCTGCCTCCCAAAGCTCTGGGATTACAGGCATGAGCCACTGCAAAAGGCTTTATTCCTTTATAAGGCTGATAACAGTCCACTGTATGTATCTACTACATCCTGTCTTCTGTTCATCAGTTGATGGACACTTGGATAGTTTCCACCTTTTAGCTATTGTGAATAATGCTGCTATGAACCCTGTGTATGGATATCTGTTTGAGTCCCTGCTTTCAATTTTTTGCAGTATATACCCAGAGCTGGAGTTGTTGGATCATATGATAAGTCTATATTTAATTATTGAACTCATCATAGTTTAAGACGAACAATAAGAAACAAAATTTCTCTGAGTTATCCATGCTCAAACCCATAGTCAAACTGATTCAAAACCAGTAACCTCCTTGGAGTCCAGAAGCTTAGCAGTGATCAGACATGGAATGTTCCAGAAGTAGCCACAAAGGAAACTGTTCCAGTGGCTGTGGGGAAGTTTTGCCTTGAGATGAGCAATCAGTGCCTGGTGAATTTAATAAATAGAGAAAGTCAAAGCATTGGAAGGGCATCTCCACTCTCCAGCTTAATTAAAAAAAGAAGAAGAAGAGATAAGAAAAAAGGCATAAACCAGAAAGTAAAAGCTCAGATGTATTAGAAAAGGCATCTCCAAACCAGTTTTAAGATGTTGGAGGCTGGATCACTCAGGACTTAGAGCTTATGGCAGGTCTGGGCAAGTAAGGGGCTCAGTGAACCACCTGGTAATGTAGGAGCGGGACCGGTAACTGTCAGGTCTCCGTATGCAAGCCTGGAGCCTGAAAGTCTGAAGTCCTGCCTGCCTCGGCTGATCTGATTGGGCTGATTGGCTGATCGTCTCCCACCCACCGCCTGCAGTTCACCATTGTCCCTGATCTCCCAGCGGAGCTTCCTGGGACAAGCCCTTCACCCAACCCTGCCATCTTAACTGTTCTTATGATAATGTGAACACCTCTCACCCATCTGCCATCTTAACTGCCTTACCCCCACCCGCCATCGTAACTGAACTTGTGGTCATGTATGCTCCTTGCGCCTACCCCCACCACTGTAACTGATCTTACTCTGCAACACCCCTGACCCCCAAAAGACTACCCCAACCTATAAAGCCAATTCCCACCTTACCCCCTTCGCCTGTCCTTTCTCAGATTCGGCCCACTTGCACCCAAGCGAGAAATAAAACAGCCTTGTTGCCCACACAAAGCCTGTTTGGAAGATCTCTTTATTAAATGTATTTAATATTCAGTACGATTGGATGCAAATAACAGTAAGAATGGAAGCAGGGGCAGGTTTGATCGCAAGAAGTTTCCAGGTGCAGTTTAGGTAAGTGGCGGTCTGTATTGTGTCTGAGTCGGAGACAGATCAAATATTTCAAGAGTCTGTAAAACACCATGGTTGGAGTAAGGAAGGTTACACACAGAGGATCTGCTCCAAAGGGCTTAGGCTTAAAGAGTGCTGGACAAATGCTAATTTTTATGGTAGTTATTAATGCAATTTACCCAGTTTCCAGGACTCCACTCTCCTTCCACCTAATCTATCCTACACACCCCTGCCAGACAAATCTTTTAAAATCACCACTTGGGACACAACATCTCATAGCTCAAGCTCTTTCAGGGCTTTGATTGACTGACTGATTGAGACACAGTCTTGCCCCGGCAGGAGTGCAGTGGCTCAATCTTGGCTTACTGCAACTTCCACCTCCTGGGTTCAAGTGATTCACAGGCCCCAGCCTCCAGAGTAGCTGGGATTACAAGCACCAGCCACCATACCCAGCTAATTTTTGTATTTTTAGCAGGGACAGGGTTTTACCATGTTTGGCCAGGCTTGTCTCGAACTTTGGCCTCAAGCTATCTCCCAAAGTGCTAGAATTAGAGGAATGAGCCACATACTGCTGGCCCCTTTATTTATAATCATTGCCTCGAAAACTGGGATAAGAGTAGCTCCAAGGCCACTGACCTGAGGGGCAGGTAGCTCCAAGATAACAACAGGGCAGTTCCTGTAAAATGTTTAGGGACAAGCATTTTCCATCAAAACAAACATGAGGATATTAAAGAATATGTCAACCCAATATATCTGAGGCTGGTCTCAGTAAATTTAGAAAGTTTATTTTGCCAAGGTTAAGGATGTGCCAATAATGGGAAGTCCTGATATGTGCCCAAGATGATTGGGGGGAACAGTTTGCTTTTATACATTTTAGGCAGACACGAGATATCAATCAATATATGTAAGATGTACATTGGTTTGGTTTTGTAAGACAGGACAACATGAAGTGGGAGCTTCCAGGTTAGAAGCAGATAAGAGACAAAAGGTTGCATTCTTTTGAGTCCTGGATCAGCTTTCCACTGAATAATTTAATCTGGCTCAGTGAATCTGTATTTTTACACAAACAATAGGGAAGAGGGAGCAATCCGATATTCTTTTGTCTCAGGTGAGCCTCAGAGGGATGGCTTTGAGTTCTGTCTGTCCTTTGTCCACAAGGACTTCCTGTAGGCAAATTGTGAGGGAGGTATGTAGCTTCTTAACTTTGTAGCTATCTTATTGAGGAGTAGAATGGGAGGCAGGTTTGCCTGACATGGTTCCCAGCTTGACTTTTCTCCTGGTTTAGTGATTTTGGGGCCCCAAGATTTATTTTCCTTTCACAAATACTATAAAGGCGCTTGCTATGGACTGCTGCATCTTTGCCCCCAGACACACTATACTGTACTTCAAGAAGTTTACATCCTCAGGAATTGAGGCACCACCTTGTTAGAGTTTGGAAGGAGGTGACAAATAAAGGTTAACTAACATCCAAACTCCTTAAGCTGGGCAGTTAGGACAGTTTTCCACTGGGCCCTCCAAGCCATTCTCCCACCTGGTCCCTGACCTGCAAAGGTGAGACCCCTTTATTCTTTAGCCCTTACTGCTTCAGTTTTTGCCAAGCCATGCTGCACTTTTGAACAAGGCATCCCAGCTGTCACTTCCTCCAGTAGTTAACCCTTCTGTCCCTCTGTTTCCTCAACTGGATAACAGTAGGGTTTGTAGGGGGGATGAAATAAGTTAATATGGGTAAAGCACTTAAAACAGCACCTGGCTGGCAGCGAGCTCTCTGTACTTCGTAGGTATTCTGTAATCTTCCCCTACCTTCTCTCTCTCTGGACTATAAACCACTTGCTGTAGCCAAGCCAAGCCCAAGGGATCCTTTGCAGCACCAGCTCAGGAAGACCCACCCCACTCCTTATTGGCCAATTCAGACCCAGCTCATATGTAAATGGTAAGATGAAAGCCTGAGGACATACTTTTGAGCCTGTTTGATCACGGAAACTGACACGTTATCAGTAAGGAAAACGAAGTATAGCGGCATATTGGCCAGTCTCAAACCCTTGAAAGGTGCAAATGTTAAAAAGTGAAAAGGGGCTGGGCGAGGTGGCTCACGCCTATCACCTCAGCACTTTTGGAGGCAGACACAGGAAGACTGCTTGGACCCAGGAGTTCGAGATCAGCCTGGGCAACACGACGAGACCCCCATCTCTACAAAACATGTAAAAATTGTCCGGGTGTGGTGGTGCTCGCCTGTAGTCCCAGATACTCAGGAGGCTAAGGCAGAGGTTCCCTTGAGCCCAGAAGTCCAGGCTGCAGTGAGCCGAGATTGGGCCATTGCACCCCAGCCTGAGTGAGAGCGAGATGCCGTTAAAAAAAAAAAAAGAAAAAGGTGAAACGTAGGTTTTACCTGTGCCTCCACGCCCCACTGTACCCTCCCTTGCCCATCCAGAAGTCGCCTTGCGGTTCCACGCACGGGCGTCTACGTCCCACCTCGGGCGAGGGCCGCCGTCCGTGCGGCTTTGGGAGGAGGAGTGGCCCCGGCCCGACCCGAGTACCTGCTCTCCCCCTCGCAGTCTAGCAACCGTCTTTGGCCCAAGTAATCTCGGCTCGCCTAATGCGGCGTGCCCCGCCCCTTCCCGTGGCGACGGGCGGCTAAGCAACCGGATCGGGCTCTACTCAGTGTTTTCGAGCTCCCCACGCCCCCAGTGAGCCGCAAGCGACTTCCACCTGGGCCAGTCCGGCCTCCGCGTCCCGGGCCGGTCCCCGCACAGGGCGGAGCTGGCCCGGCCCGGAGCTCGCCCCGCCCCGCCTCGCCGTAAGCTGACCGTGTGGCGGCCGGGCGGGGGCCTGGCAGGGGAGAGAAGGGGAGGAGAAAGGAGAGGAGGAAAGTGGAGCCTGGCGGGCCGGAGGGAGGAAAGGAAGGGGCGGAGGCGAAGCGCAGAGTGTGCCGGCGCGCGGGGGAGCCTCGGCGCGGGGCGCGTCTAGGAGCCCAAGTCGCGGCCGCGGAGCCGAGCCAGCCCCTCCCTGCCCGGAGCCGCCCGCCGGGGCCGTCCCGAGCGGCGACACCCCAGGCGTCCCGGCCCGCCAGCCAGGGCAGCCGAGGCCCCGGGACTCGGCCGTGAGCGCTGCAGGAGGGATGGTGGCGGCGGGGCGCGGGCCAGTGCGGGCGCCGTGAGCCGGAGCTGCGCGCGGGGCATGCGGCTGCGGCCCCCGGCCCTCGGCCCCCGCGCTCCGGCCCCCGCCCCGGCCCCGGCCGCCCGCCCC
The DNA here is from genome assembly GCF_009761245.1 of Sapajus apella. Classification (NCBI taxonomy): domain Eukaryota; kingdom Metazoa; phylum Chordata; class Mammalia; order Primates; family Cebidae; genus Sapajus; species Sapajus apella. Next base: position 762,485 of record NW_022437118.1, read on the forward strand.
CGCGGAGTGCAGCGCCCGCGCCGCCGCTGAGGCAGGCGCCCCACCATGCCGCGGGCCCCGGCGCCGCTGTACGCCTGCCTCCTGGGGCTCTGCGCGCTCCTGCCCCGGCTCGCAGGTAAGCCGCGCCGCCCGCGGAGCCCAAAGAAACTTTGTCGCGCACACAGCAGCGGGCGGGCGTCTCTGAGGGGCGGGGAGCGCAGGCGGTGCCGGAGGGCGGAGGGCGCCCTCGGGGCATTCCCTGGTGGGCCAGTCGCTCGGGGACAGCCCCGCGGGGCTCTCCCGAACTGCGTGCGCCACCCCCCGCGCGCAGCCCCGCCGGGCTGTCGGGAGTCGCCTGTCCCCTCCCGGGCTGAGGAGGAGCTTCCCTTCCTGTGTAAACAGCCTGGCCGGTCTGCTGACCTAGCCCGCCAGCGCCCGCGCCCAGGGCACGGGGAGGACCGCCACCAGCCCTGACTTAGGGCCCGGGCTCTCCGTTCGCGGGCACAAAGCGACCCTTGTGGCCGGCCGGGGACAGGCGGGCTGCCGGGGAGGGGCGGGGGAGGGGATGCTGCTGGTGCCCGGTTCCCGGGGAAGCAAGGGAGGCTCGAAGCCCCCGCCAAAGCCCGGGCCACCTCCGCTCCGGAGGGCTCGTCGCCTGAAACGCGGGGGCACAGGGCCCAGTTCGAATCCTGGAGTTCGCTGCGCCTAGACCAGCCCCCTCCCCGCCTGCTTCCTCCTCACCCTCACCCACGCCACCGCAAACCCAAGGGGGGACCAGCGTTCCAAACCACTGCCCCACCTGGGACTTTATCATATTCCTTCTGCCCGACTTTCTCCCGCGATTTGCACACACCCCGAGCCTCACGCTCCCCTAAGTGTGGTGGATTCTGGAGCAGAGGTCAGGGGCTGTGGAGATTGCCTTAGCCCGACGCTGCCGTGGGCTGGCGTCTGTGCGAGGATCCCTCGGTTACCTGCTCTTAGTTTTCGGAGTTGGGAGAGGACCAGACGTGGCAGTTCGGAGGCCCTCGAGGAAGGATGCACTTGTTTGGGATGCGGACTTTCTCCTTTCCTTTAGGAAATAAGAGTGCTCTATTCACTTTCCAGCCGGAGATACTCGATTGCTCTTGTGAGCCAAGTGGTTGCTTGGCTGCCCGAGGGGAGGAATGTTGCCCCAGGCTGTCTCATTTACTTGAAGGCAGTGGAAGTTTAGGTTTAATAGTGGAGGAGGGGTCTGAGTAAACAAAAAATTCGTTCAGACCCTAATTAAAACGTAATATTGTAGCGAGGTTTTTGTTTTTTGTTTTAAATGGGAAAATAATAACTCCAGAGCTTGGAGTAGATGCGTGGATTCCAAACACCCATCCGGCAGCCAGTGCCCATCATGGATATTTTCATGGGTCCCTAGGGAAAGCGAAGAGAAGGGAGAAGTATCCCGCATCACACAGGAATGTATTGTTGTCAACACTCCCCTGCTCCACAAGGACTTTCCTTTAGTTTGAAAGTAGGCACTTTTTCTTTTTTGGGGGGAAAATGTTCCTTTAATACTTTTTAGTGATAATAGACAGATTTTAATTTTGGCAAAATAAGAAAATCTGGCAATCCTATGTTAAGCTCCCCTTCTCTTTTTCTGCTTCTTTTGTTTTGTTTTTAAATCTTAGTTTTCTTTGAAAATCAGAAGTTTAGAAACTGCCAAAGGAGATGGCTTCTAAGTTACTCTCCAGCTTGATATTCTGTAATTCTGATAAACAGAATTATAATAATTTCCAGTTGCAAATTTTTTTTTTTTTTTTGAGTCAGAGTTTCACTCTGGTAGCCCAGTCTGTAGTGCATTGGTGCCATCTCGGCTCACTGCAACCTCCACCTCTCAGGTTCAAGCGATTCTCCTGCCTTAGTCTCTGGAGTAGCAGGGATTACAGGCACCACCACCATGCCTGGCTAATTTTTGTATTTTTAGTAAAGTCAGGGTTTTACCAGTTTGGCCCGGCAGGTCTTGAACTCCTGGCTTCAGGTGATCTGCCTGCCTTGGTCCCCCAAAGTGCTGGGATTAAAAGCATGAGCCACCATGCCAGGCTGCAAATAATTTTTAAAAATACATTATTTTCCACTTGCTTCATGCTTTCTCTTTTTCAAAGTTCACATCTTCACAGTGATGTCCATTTTCTCACCTGGACTCAGGAAGGAAGTGACCTTGCCCTTCCCCTGTACTTGGATCAGGAGTGGTGAACCAGGGACAATGTTGGTCCAGTACCCTTTGTCCTACCTGACTCAGCTTGGGGAGGAGAAAAGCACTGAGCATGGTGGTTCATTTGCACTCTTTCGGGTTCTCTTTTCCCGTTGCTCATCTCTCTTTTATTTTTTTATTTTTTTTATTTTTTGAGACGGAGTTTTGCTCTTGTTGCCCAAGCTGGAGTGCAATGGCGCCATCTCAGCTCACCGCAACCTCTGTCTCCCAGATTCAAGTGATTCTTCTGCCTCAGCCTCCTGAGTCGTTGGGATTACAGGCATGCGCCACCACACCCGGTTAATTTTGTATTTTTAGAAGAGACTACCTTTATTCATGTTAGTCAGGCTGGTCTCAAACTCAGGTGACCCGCCTGCCTTGGCCTCCCGAAGTGCTGGGATTACAGGTGAGAGCCACCACATCCAGCCTCCGCCCATTTCTTTGACCACCGGTTTTGATGGTGGTGGTGGAGCAAGCCATGGCCTCCAGAACTTGCTGCTTACCTCTTAAGGCCCTGAAGCTTCTCAGGGTTAGCAGAGGCTGACTCACATCTGTGTGATTTCTCCTAGTTTCTCAGTGTTGCTGAATTAACTTCAACATTCTGGTATTTTTTTTTTTTTCTTCCCTCCGCTTCTTTTCTCCTTGAAGCACTACAGGTACTTTATTCAGAGTGCGTTTCTGTCTTGCTACTAGGAACATGATTTGAAAGAAAAAAACTTACTGAGAAAAGAAAGGTGACCCTCAAGGCCATGCCTGCCTTGGTGTCCCTGGACCAGTGGCTGAGTGGCTTTCTCTGTTACTCTAACCACCCTTTCATCTCAGTATGGATTTCCAACAGGAAACTGACCTTAGGTTTCAGGGACTCATTTCAAACAAGTCCCTGGCCGGCTGACAACCCCTTCCCGACCTCACCAAGTGTTATCTCCTGCTCTCTCTATTAACTTATGGCCAAGAGACTGCAGACCGAACCCTAGGACATGGTCATCCCACAAAACCAGGGCTCTCACTGAGGTGAGGCTTTTCCACGCTGCCTTTGCTAAGACAGAGAGGAGCACCGTCTTGATTCTGCAACACCACTGGAATTATGTGTGCTGTCACATTCATTTCTTTTTAAAAAGCAATCAAATGTTCTTCTAGTGAATGCTCTGCACATCCTAAGAAAGCTCTTTGTTTTATTTAGTGGACTCTTGTTGGCAGCACCCTTCCCCTCCCCCTCACCCCCTACCACATTTCCTGTGGTCTGTGATGGGGTTGTTGGAATCTGGCTGTGTCTGCAGCTCTCTGTAGGTAACCACGCACTGGTTTAGAGCTGACAGGACAATGAAATGCAAACAGCGCGTCATTGGTCTGCAGACTGCTGTTTATCCTATGGATTTACATTTTAACTCCATCATCCTTGAGTTGGGGGAGCTTTTTATAAAGGGGATTGAGGCAGAAGAGGGCAGGGCCTAATTAGCTCTAATTAGTATTCCCCGCCTGCTTGTTCTCCATGCTTATTTAGCTACTGAGGCAACGGGGAATTAAAATATCTAAGTAGTTTGGCAAAAGGCCCTTTGTGCCTGTGTGCCCTGGTAACTACTTTTTCTTCTTCAGCCTGGCCATGGAAATATTCTGAGATGCTTTAACGATATCAGTAATGTAGAACAATTACATGCTACTTAATAATAGGGCCCCTTTCACATGGCAGTGTGCAGCTGGGTTAATGGGATAGGGTCTCTTTTCACAGGTATTTCCAGTTGGCCGGAGCTGAGGGCCTTGGAGAGCTGACTGCCATGGTTTGTTTTCCTTCTTTCCGGTTGGAATGGGATTAATGGCCTCTATAAATGTAAAGGAACGCTTTATTTAGAGGCGTCCATTTGTTTCTGAGCTTCTTGCTTCCGTTGAATGCAGGGTTTGCTTCCCGGGGCCGCTTGGTGGAAAGTTTGTTCCAAGACAGGCTTGATTCATCCCCTAAGGCTGATGCTTTGAAGGCACTGCAGGGTAGCCTGCCCTCTCTTTAAGGGATTCCCTCCCCAACTCCAGCCAGACGTTTTCAGAGCTAGTTGTCTCTTGCAGAGCTGGGATCTACTTCTGCAACTTGTTCCCTTTAGCTACTCTCAGCTCCCACTCAGAGTGATCCTGAGATCCAACTCAAGTCGGATCATGTCTCTCTGCTTAAAACCTTCGAATGGCTTCCCAGAGTCCTGCCAGGCTCCATGAACTCTCCCCCGACTTCCATGACCTTCCTTCCATGCATCCCAGAAAGTTTCCTTCACCACTTTCCCTTCGCATCCTTTGCTCTAGCAGCATGGGCCTCCCACTGTCCTTACAGCATGCCAGCCATGCTCCCACTGCAGCCCTTCTCCCTGCCTGGAATACTCTCCAAGATAGCTGCATGACTGGCTTCCTCCACCTTGCAAACCTTTTCTTAGCGTCTCCTGCTCAGCCAAGTTTTCTCTGGCCACTCCCAGCTACAGCTGCAGCCTCTTCCCTATATCCCACGTTCCTTTTATCTCTTTTCCTCCTTTAATTAGGTGCATCACCACCTAATGTAACTACATGTCTTATTCACTGTCTATTTCTCCTAAGTAGAATTCTCCCTGAGCCAGGATGTGAGCTCAGTGAATAAGGGAGTCTTGTTAGGTTTATTCACCTCTGTATCCTCCACTCCTAGAACAGTGCCAGACACATATTTGTTGAATGAATAACGGATGAACCTGAGTCTGGTAATTGGGAGGTGAAGACGGGATGCATCCCATCCTCAATTCCCTGTTGCCTTCTACAGCTAGCATTGAAGTCAGGGACTATGAATGTGGCATCTTAGGAAGAAACATCCTGGGAAAAAGAAATTCTGTCAGAATATGTCAGGATTTTTTCTTGTTTTTGATGGAGTCTCGGTCTGTCGCCCAGGTTGGAGTGCATTGGGGCGATTTCTGCTCACCACAACCTCCTCCTCCCAGGTTCAAGCGATTCTCCTGCCTCAGCCTCCCAAGTAGCTGGGATTACAGGCATGCACCACTGTGCCTGGCTAATTTTTGTATTTCTAGTAGAGACGGGGTTTCGCCGTGTTGGCCAGGCTAGTCTTGAATTCCTCAGGTGATCTGCCCGCCTCGGCTTCCCAAAGTGCTGGGATTACAGGCATGAGCCACCATGGCCGGTCTTATGTGAGGATTTTTTAAGCTGGTGTGGAGGCCATTTGGTCCACTCCCTGAATTGTTTGCATGAGGAAGCCGAAGTTTACTTGAGGAGGTGATTTGCCCTAGGTCATACAACCAACAAGGACAGAACAATTCCTTGGATCTTTTATGCCCAGGATTTCCCTGCATCCCTGGGTAGAGTAGAACTATCTCCTCCTCCTCCTGCTCTCATAGCCCATTCCATTAGAGAGACTAGGGACTGCAGCTGATCTGTCTCACCTGCTACCTGGTGAATTGCCCTGGTCTCATTTACCTGTGTCGCTGACACAGCCACGATGCTTAGTCCTCAATTGATCCCTCCTCTCCTCCAAGGATTTTAATGGCCTTAGAAAAACTTTATTTAAAATATTTTGGCTAGGTGCGGTGGCTCACACCTGTAATTCTAGCACTTTGGGAGGCCGATGCAGGTGGATTTCCTGAAGTCAGGAGTTCGAGACCACCCTGGCCAACATGGAGAAATCCAGTCTCTACAAAAAATATAAAAATTAGCTGGGCATGGTGGCATGTGCCTGTAATCCCAACTACTCAGGAAGCTGAGACAGGAGGATCACTTGAACCTTGGAGGCCAAGGTGGCAGTAAGCTGAGATCACACCATTGTACTCCAACCTGGGCAACAGATAGAGACTCTGTTTCCAAAATAAATAAATAAATAAATAAATAAATCTCTGTATATATGTACTTCTTTTTTTTTTTCTTTCTTTCTTTCTTGTTTTTTTTTTTTTTGTTTGTTTGTTTGTTTGTTTTTTTGTTGTTGAGATGGAGTCTCACTCTGTTGCCCAGGCTGGAGTACAATGATGTGATCTGGACTCACTGCAACCTCTGCCTCCTGGGTTCAATCGGTGCTCATGCCTCAGTCTTCCAAGTAGCTGAGATACAGGCATGTGCCACCATGCCTGGCTAATTTTTTGTATTTTTAGTAGAGATGGGGTTTCATCATGTAGGCCAAGCTGGTCTTAAACTCCTGACCTCAGATGATCTGCCTGCCTCAACCTCCCAAAGTCCTGGGATTATAGACATGAGCCACTGTGCTTGGTGTCTCTCTTATTTATATATATTTTTTAGAAAGACAGAATCTTGCTCTGTCACCCAGGCTGGAGTGCATTGTCATGATCGTGGCCCACTGCAGCTTTAACTCCTGGCCTCAGTTGATCCTCCCACCTGGTCCTTGCAAAGTGTTGGGATTACAGAAGTGAGCTAGTGTGCCTGGCCCTAAAAATAAAAGCTTTCTAAAAATTTAGAACAGTTTTAGATTTCCAGAAAAATTGAGAAGATAGTGCCATGAGTTTCCATCTACCTCACACCCAGTTTTGCCTATTATTAATAGCTTACGTTAGTATGGTACCTTTATTACAATTAATGAACCATGTTGACATATTATTATTAACTAAAGTCCATCAGTTTAGATTTCCTTAGTGTTTACCTAAGTCTTTTTTCTGTTCTGGGATCCCATCCAAGATACCACAAAACACTGAGTTGTCATGTCACTTTGGATTCCTATGGCTATGACAGTTTCTCAGTCTTTTCCTTGTTTTTTTTATGGAAAAACAAGGAAAGTACTGGTCAGATATTTTGTAGATCATCCCCCTCTTGGCATTTGTCCGATGTTTCTTCCCATGATTAGACAGAATTTGGAAGAAGAGCATAGAGGTAATCAATTGCCTTTTTAAAAAATTACCCTTTTGATAGGTAATATATTCCCATAATTTTTAAAAAGTATAACTCAAAGTAAGAAGCCTCTCTTCTTTCTTGTTGCCCTTCAGTGCAGGATATTTCTGTGACCCCCTTTCCTAAACAGACTATTCCTATATAATTCCCATTATAAAGCCAATAAGCTTTCTTATGTATCCTGAGGGTTTCTATGCATATGTTACAAATATCCCTCTTCCATTTTTATTCAAAGGCAGCACAAAACACAGTATGGATCTTGCTTTTTATTTTTAACTTAGCTTCATATCAATACAGAGAGCATGCTCATTTTTTCTTTACAGCTGTATAGTACTCCATTGTATGAATCGCTGTTTTAAAAATAGAAGTCAGATCTGTAAGGCTGGTATTGTTGAGTGTTGCACAGATATCTGATGTTCATAAAGGCAGTCTAGGATGAGAACTGCTGGGATAGAACCTTTCTAGAGCATTTTTGCATTTCATGATAACATGTAGACATATGGCTGTTTAGTTGCAAGAGTCTATACTGGGACTCTTTTGTCCGTAGTGTGACAAAATGTGAGGGCCTGATTCAGGGTGTGGGGAGAAGCATGCCAGGGCATTGCCAACTTCAAGGCAGAAAGGCCATTCTAGCTTCTGTATTCGCTTCTGTTATCCCACTGAATATTCTGGATCAGGAAATGCCAATTGCAGGTATATGTCTGTTTTAGTAGTAGTTGTCTGATCTTGGACCTCTGGGGTGTACAGAAGTGGGGAGAGGCTGAATGGAAGGAGGCCAACTAGGAGGCAATGGCAGGAATTTAGACCAGAGGGCCTGGCTTGGGCTGTTGGGGCTGGAGGTTGCAGACAGGAAGGGTTGGCTTAGGATAAACATTTCTTGCATCTTGAAGGAATGACCGACCGGACGTGGTGGCTCCCTGGATGAGTGATAAACACAGGGGTGAGTCAGTAAATTTCAGAAGAACATATTTTTAGATTATAGTTTGCAGTAAACCTTGGGCTTCAGAGACATTAAGCAAAAGAGATACAGGGAGTTGCCACTGAACTGAGAATAGTCACTATGCAGACAGCAACGAAGATGAGATGTGGCCATCGTCTGGGCTGCTAGTTCCTGTTTGCATGACCTGGACCTAACACTCTGACATTTGTGAACTCCGGCTGTTTAGTTTTTTATTCATCGCTTCCTTCCTTTTGAAAATGCTTATTGGTGCTGAGTGACTCATCCAGCAAAGTCCAAACTCTGAAATATTAATAGGTGGAGAGAGGAAAGATGCCAAGGGTGTGAGTCTGGCACTACACCTATCAGCATACAGCCTGTGGTTTTGGATCTTGGAGTACCTGTCTGGTACCTGTACCTGGCGCACTGAATTCCTGGACATCAAGGGCTGGTGGATCATTCACCTGTGCATCTCTAGCATCCCCCAGTCCAGTGCTGAGCATTTAGGGTTTGTTGAATGCAGAGTTTCCTGGATTTGAATCACTAAGTGAGCCAAGTGTGGTAGCTCATGCCTGTAATCCTAGCACTTTGAGAGGCTCAGGCAGGAGGATCACTTGCGCCCAGGAGTTTGAAAGCAGACTGGGCAACATGGCAAGACTTTGTCTCCACCAAAAATTAAAAAAAAAAAATTTAGCCAGGTGTGGTAGTGTGTACCTGCAGTCCCAGCTACTTGGGAGGCTGAGGTGGGAAGATCACTTGAGGCCAGGAGTTTGAGGCTACAGTGATAGCACTACTGCACTTCCAGCCTGGGCAGCAGAGCCAAACCCTGTCTCAAACAAACAAGAAATCAAAAAAAGAAAGCTTACTGAGTGAGTGAATTCATTTAAAATTAGAAGGTTATCAGCACAGACAGGTCCAGCTTCCCAGTAGGTTATATTCAGACCTTCTTGGTCCACATTTGGCCCTGGGATGGCTTTTCCTCTTGAAGTAAGATGAGGCACGGTGGGTGCGTCCCAGCAGCACCAGAGCCTCCTGCTGCAGGCCTCCCTGGGTGAGGTTAATGAGGATGAGGAGGCCGAGGGTTCAGGCTTAGGGCTGGTGGAAACCTTTGTTCTCACCCCCTGTGGGCTCTCAAAGCTTCTCTTCCTTTCTTCCTAGTCTCTCAGGTTCTGGCTGTTTCTCCCTCCCTTCTGTCCCAGCCACCATCCTTATCTCAATTGGTATTTCTTCTAAAGTCCCTGGGGTGACATGGTAAAGCTTCCTTCCCACCACCACCACCTCCTGCACCCACCCCTCTCCCAGTCAGCAATTATGCCATTTGCAATTTCTGTGAGTTTTTGCTGCTAGTGACAAAGGAGAGGCAGGGAGTTAAAATTAGCAAATTAGGGAAATGTTCCAGTTGCAAGACATTGGTTTTTTTTTTTTTTTTTAAACCCCTATTTTGGCACTTCTTCTCTTTTACTTTTTAAATGTTTCTTTTCTTTTTCCAGCTTTATGGAGGTATGGTTGACAAATAAAAATTGTATATATTTGATATGATGTTTTACTATATGTACACATTTGCAGTAATTACTACAATCCAGCTAATTCACATATTCTTCACCGCCCATAGTTACCTTTTTGTGTGTGTGGTGAGAGTGTTTAAGATCTACTCTCTTAGCAATTCTCAAGTATACAATGCATTGTTATTAACAGTAGTCACCATTCTGCATCATAGATCTCCAGAACTTATTTATTCTCTCTGACTGAAACTTTGTACCCTTTAACCATCTGCCCTTTCTCCATCTCACCCCTACCAGCGATGGCAACCACCATTTTACCCTCTGTTTCTCTGAGTTCAACTTTTTTTGACTCCACATATAAATGACATAATGCAGTATGTCTTTCTGTGCCTGACTTAATAGTCTTCTCCAGGTTCATCCTGGAATGATTTTCTGCATTTTTTTAAGGCTGAATAGATTCCATTGTATGTATATACCACTTTTTAAAAATATCACATTTTCTTCACCTGTCTGTTGATTCCATGTCTTGGCTGTTATGAATAGTGCTGCAAGTAACATGGGGGTGCAGGCATGTCTTTGACACACTGATTTCATTTTCTTTGGCTCTATACCCAGAAGTGGAATTGCGGAAACACACAGTAGTTCTAGTTTAGGGAATCTCCATACTGTTTTCCCTAATAGCTGTACTGATTTACATTCCTACCAACAGTGTACAAAGTTCCCCGGTTCCCTTTTATCCACATTCTTGCTAGCACTGGCAATCTTTTGTCTTTTTGTTTTTTGGGGGGAAAAAAAAAAAGAATCTTGCTCTGTCGCCCAGGCTGGAGGGCAGTGGTGCCATCTTGGCTCACTACAACCTCCGCCTCCCAGGTTCAAGTGATTGTCCTGCCTCAGCCTCTGGAGTAGCTGGAATTACAGGCGTGTACCACGATGCCTGGCTATTTTTAAATTTAATTTAATTTAATTTTTTTAGTAGAGATGGGGTTTCACCATGTTAGCCAGGCTGGTCTTGAACTCCTGACCTCATGTGGTCTACCCGCCTCAGTGTCCCAAAGTGCTGGGATTACAGGTGTGAGCCACTGTGTCTGGCCTGTCTTTTTTTTTTTTTTTTTTTTTTGGGGGGGTGTTTCGCTTTGTTTCCCCGGCTGGAGTGCAATGGTGCAATCTCGGCTCACCGCAACCTCCG
>NW_022437118.1:773551-786757 GCF_009761245.1 Sapajus apella
TCTTTTTTTTTTTTTTTTTTTTTGAGACGGAGTTTCGCTCTCGTTACCCAGGCTGGAGTGCAATGGTGCAATCTCGGCTCACCGCAACCTCCGCCTCCTGGGTTCAGGCAATTCTCCTGCCTCAGCCTCCTCAGTAGCTGGGATTACAGGCACATGCCACCATGCCCAGCTGATTTTTTGTATTTTTAGTAGAGACGGGGTTTCACCATGTTGACCAGGATGGTCTTGATCTCTTGACCTTGTGAACCACCCGCCTCGGCCTCCCAAAGTGCTGGGATTACAGGCGTGAGCCACCGCGCCCGGCCCTGGCCTGTCTTTTTGATAATAGCCGTACTAACAGGTATGCAGTGATAGCTTATTGTCATTTTAACTTGCATTTCCCTGATGATTGGTGATGTGGGACATTTTTTCATGTACATGTTAGCTATTTGTATGTCTTCTTTTGGAAAATATCTATTAGGTCTGTTGCTCATTTTTCTTTTCTTTTTTTTTTGAGACAGAGTCTCATTCTGCTGCCCAGGCTGGAGTTTAGTGGTGCTCTCTTGGCTCACTGCAGCCTCTGCCTCTTGGGTTCAAGTGATTCTCGTGCCTCAGCCTCTCAAGTAGCTGGGATTACAGAGGTGCACCACCATACCCAGCTAATTTTTGTATTTTTAGTAAAGACAGGGTTTCACCATGTTGCCCGGGCTGGTCACAAACCCCTGACCTCAGGTGATCCACCCATCTCAGTCTCCTAAAGTGCTGGGATTATAGGCGTGAGCCACCAAGCCTGGCCCATTGCTCATTTTTCTAATTGGGTTATTTGTTTCCTTAACATTGAGTTGCTTGAATTCTTTATGTATTTGGATATTAACCCCTTATCAGATGTATGGTTTGCAAATATTCTCTTGCATGTAGTAGGTTGTTTCTTCACTCTGTTCTTTGCTGTGCAGAAGCTTTTTAGTTTGATAGAATTCCATTTGCCTATTTTCATTTTTGTTGCCTGTGCTTCTAGGGTAATATTAAAAAATCATTGCCTAGTCCAATGTCAGGAAGGCTTTCTTGTATGTTTTCTCTTGGCAGTCTTACATTTCAGGTGTTACATTTAAGGTTTTAATCCATATTGAGTTGATTTTTAAAATACAGTGTGAGATAAGTGTCCAGTTTCATTCTGTATGTGGATATCTGGTTGTCCCAAAACCATTTATGGAAGAGACCAGCCTTTCCACATTGTGTGTTCTTGACCACTTTGTTGAAGACCAATTCACTGTAAATGCCTGGATTTATTTCTGGGTGCTTTATTCTGTTCCATTGGTCTGTATGTTTGTTTTTATTCCAGTACCATGCTGTTTTAATTATAGTTGCTTTGTAGTATATTTTGAAATCAGGTAATAAAATACCTCCACCTTTGTTCTTCTTGCTTACGATTGCTTTGGCTATTCAGGTTTCATACAAACTTTTGTGCTTCTGTATAAATTTTAGGATTGTTTTTTCTATTTCTGTGAAAAACACCATTGGAATTTTGATAAAGAGTGAATTAAATTTTTACACTGGATAGCATGGATATTTTAATAATATTCTTCCAAACCATGAGCACAGGATGTCTTTCCATTTTGGGGTGGTTCTTCGGTTTCTTTTCTTTTCTTTTCTTTCTTTTTTTTTTTTTTTTTTTTTCTTGTCTTTTGGGACTGGGTCTCCCTCTGTTGCCCAGGTTGGAATGCAGTGGTATGATCATGGCTCACTGCAACCTTGACCTCCTGGGCTCAAGTGATCCTCCTGCCTTAGCTTCTGGAGTAGCTGAAACTACAAGTACATACTACTACACCTAGTGAAATTTTGTCTTTCTTAGAGACAGGGCCCCTATCTTGCCTAGGCTGGTTTCAGACTCCTAGGCTCAAGCAATCCTCCTGCCTTTGCCTCCAAAATGTTGGGATTATTATGGGCGTGACAACATGCCCAGCCTTGGGTTTTTCTTATTTGACCTATTAATAGATACGTGGAATCAAAGGATTTCCTCTATCTTAATTCAACATTGTATTCCTGGAATACATGGCTTCTTTCAGTACACTGTAAATTTTGATGTGAGAGTATTTGATTTAGGATTTTCTTTTTTGAAAAATGCCTGAATAAAACCAATCTGTTCTTTTTTCTTTTCTTTTTTGTACTATTTTTGTCATTTTGGATGGACTAAATGTAAAGTGGCCTTGTTCTCTCTCAGCGAAAGAGGATTTTCTGAGTTATGGGGGAAATGAAAATCCAAGTGGGCCCAGCAGAAGAAACGGAAGTGCCTAACACAAGTGTGCATGCTTGGTGAATGCTTCAAAAACTCAATGTGCAGCCTCAGCAAATGAGCCTTAACCTGCAATTAGCATTGGGACCTGGACCCTTCAGACTCAGAGAGGTCTGCTGTTAAAGAAGGAAGTAATTCCCCCCACTTATTCAAAGGCCTGATCCATGAAATATATAGCCAGGAACTAATTGGTGCATCTTTATCTTGCTTTAAAGGTCTCAACATATGTGCTAGTGGAAGTGCCACCTCATGTGAAGAATGTCTGCTAATCCACCCAAAATGTGCCTGGTGCTCCAAAGAGGTATGTTGGGGGGGCGGGGAGGACAAAGGAAAGAAATGTTGCGAGGGTGACGGTGAGGAGGGGGCAACACGACAGCACACCAATTCGCTGTACATAAAAACCTTATGCAGATTCTGTAAGCTGCCTCTTCCCCGTCAAGCCAGAGCAATGACAAATCCAAGTTTATGAAACGATAAGTTAAACTGGGTTTCTTGATAGTGTGGAATGTTAATTCTATTTTGGGGAAGCAAGACTTTCCTTCTCTTTTGTTTAGAAACCAATTAGGATTCTTCTATAGTTTTCTGATCTTTGGTATAAGAACTCCAAAAGACCTGAGCTTGTGAACTGAGTTTGTTGCATAATGATTCAAAACCTATCTACATAGGTGGTGTGTTGGTGGAGGCCAGTCATCTTAGTGGGCTTACTTGAGAATAAATATTAGGAATTAGCCTTTATGTAATGATTTTATTTAAAAATAATGGCTTCCATTTCTTTAAGCCTTGTAGGAAGAGATATAGATTTGGGACAATGTTGGGTTATTGGTATCATTAAGCAATGTGGGCTGGGTACAGTGGCTCACACCAGGACTGTGGGAGGCCAAGGCAGGAGGATTGCTTGAAGCTTGAGCTCAGGAGTTTGAGACCAACATGGACAACATAGCGAGACCCTATCTCTACTAAATAAATCAGGAAAGAAAGAAAGAGAGAGGGAGGGAGGGAGGAAAGAAGAAAAGAAGGAGGGAAGGGAATGTAATATGGTGGGCTAATCAGAAAATGATCGATTTCTAAATTTCCTGTCTTGAGGGAAATGTCTGGGTCACAAAGCCTCCCTGTTTAAATGCCCCATTAAGGTTATTTGTTAAAGAACCCAGGACTTGCTGTTTAGGACTGGCTCAGTCTGCAACTCAGTGTGTGGTTCCTGTCAGGAGGACAAAGAGATGGCTCTCAGGAGACTGGGGTTATTCTCCAGCATGGGAGCCTCAGAGGTCTAGGGATTCCTTTAACTTATGATGGCTAAAAATGATCGTGTGGGGACTCTACTAGATGTCACACACTTGTACATCGTACAGTATCTCTGATCCTTACAACAGCTCTGTCAGGTGGGTGTAAGACACTTGTTTTATTGATGAAAATCTGAGGCTCGGAGCAGTAAAGTGATTCACTCAAGGTCACACAAGTGTGCCAAAGCTGGAGTTTTAATCTGACTTCTGAGCCCAAGCTTTTCCCTCCAGACTACATGGCTTCTTGCTTGCTATGTGAACTCTCTAAATCGTCAATTTTAATACTTTGAGAGTTCTCAGTTTACTTGAGAGAGGAATCTTTCCAGCATATAAACCTTTAATCGCATTTATGATTAGTTGTACCATCTTTGTTATGACTCTTCTTAATCTTCTTTTCATTCTGTGTGACCTGCAGGGCAGATCCAAACTCTGTGGCTCCTGCCTTCCCCCTACTGTCATCTCTTGCCTGACAGATGTTTAGCCAGAGGGAACCACCTGCAGATCCGCAGCGAGCCCAGCTTGATAAACCCCTGCTTGATCTTCCCGGTGTTGCTCCTCCTTCCTGGCTTTTTCTTTTTCTATCTATCGATCTTCATTCATTCATTCATTCATTTAGAGACACGGTCTTTCTTGGTCTGTGACCCAGGCTAGAATACAGTAGTACGGTCGTAGCTCACTATAGCTTCCACCTCCTGGGCTTAGGCAATCCTCCCACCTCAGCCACCAGGTAGCTGGGACTACAGGTATGTGTCACTATGTTTCGCTAATTAAACATTTTTTTTTTTTAGCGAAGGGATCTCTATGTATTCCAGTCTTGCCTGGAACTCTTGGCCTTAAGGGATCCTCTTGCCTTGGCCTCCCAAAATGCCGGGATTACAGGTGTGAGCCACCATGCCCGGCCCTCCTTTCCTTGACTGATGCCTTTTTATCATTTTTAAGGTTCATTTCAGGCCCAGTGTGCAGTGGCACACAACTGTAATCCCAGCACTTTGGGAAGCCAAGGCAAGTGGATTGCTTGAGCTCAGAAGTTCAAGACCAGTCTGGGCAACATGACGAAACCCCATCTCTACAAAAAAAAAAAAAAAATTAGCTGGGTGTGCTGTTGAATGTCTGTAGTCCCAGCTACTTGGGGGGCCAAGGTGGTAGGATCACTTGAGCCCAGGGGGAGGAGCTGTAGTGAGCCGAGATTGCGCCACTGCACTCCAGCCTGAGCAACAAAGCAAGACCCTGTCTCAAAAAAGAAAAAAAAAAAATCAGTTTAACTTAATCTACTTCACAAAGACCTGTGTATCTGACTGTCTCCATCTGTCCATCCATCCATCCATCCATTTATCTGTATATCCACTTGATACAAGAATGTAAGCTCCCTCCACTGGAGTGTTAGGGGCAGGGATTCTACCTTTTTTCCTCATTGCTGTATTCCCAAATGGTGCTTAGCACATAGTAGTTGCTCAAAGGATTTTACTGGATGGCGATTTATTGTATGTCTGCTAGGTGCAGGCCATGACTACCTCTTTGTCCCCCTGTACTCTGCTTTTTTAGTGCTTATAACCTCTTTCTGTTTTGTTTTCATGCCTGTTACCCACTAAATCATCATCTCCTTGAGAAACTAAACTGTCTTATTCATTTTGGATACCCAGTATCCAGCCAAGAATCTGGCAGGAATTTGTATTTGATAAAAGAGTACTGTTAAAAAGACATGGAGTTAGAAAACCAAAGTTTCAATCAGCTTTGCCATGATTTACTCTTAATTTCTTGATGTGTAAAATGAAAATGACAGTTCCAAACCTCCAGCATGACTGGGAGAGTAAAATGAGATGGGTGCATGAGAGGACTTATGGATGGGGCTGATTAGGTGAGCCTCCTGAATGGCTGCCACTCTCATCCATGAGTATTTTCTGGTGAGATGTGGCTAGAAAATCCAGAAGCCCGGGTCCATTTTTACTTAAAGTAGCTTCCTTCCTTGTGCTAGTACTTCCACACTTCAGACTTCCTGATGCTGACAGTAAATGAACATGTCCCTAGGAGCTTGTTATCACCCCAGCCCACACCTGGGCTCCCTGTCCAGCCCACTGGGCTCCCTCTCTGCTCATCAGGAGCCTCATTCGTAGCTGAAGAAACTCCTATGATCCCTGCCCTGGAACGCAGCTTCTCATCTTCTTTGGGGGTGCCCTTTCCCCAGAGCATGTTTTAGAGAGCCAGGTTAGGAGAGTTCAGGAATGGTTATTCATTATTCATTTATTTATTTGAGGTAGTGTCCCACTCTCAGTGTCCAGGCTGGAATGCAGTGATACAATCATGGCTCACTGCAGCTTCAACCTCCCAGGCCAGGTGATTCTTTCACCCAGCTTCTTGAGTAGCTGGGATTACAGGTTTGTGCCACCACACCTGGCTAATTTTTGTATTTTTAGCAGAGATGAGGTTTCACCATGTTGCCCAGGCTGGTCTTGAACTCCTGGGCTCAAGTGATCCTCTCGCCTCAGCTTCCCAATGTGCTGGGATTGCAGACAGTGAGCCACTATGCCTGGCCTCTTGCCTTTGTTTTCTCACCATGGTTTACCTGAGGGTTTCAGACTTACTTTCTGCTTTTATGTCCAGAGTTGTCAGACTCTCCACTACTCTGAGACCAGGACGTGTGGCCCTCTGCCTGTCCTGGCCTGTCCTCACCGCCCCTGCTTCTCTGCAGCGTACTCCCTGCCTTGTTCTAGACAGCCTGGGCCATTTGTTTCTCGGCCAACTTCTCAGCCACTTGTGGTGCTGTTTGTACAGCACAGCTTAAGACACATATATTAGTCCATTCTCACATTGCTATAAGGAAATACCCAAGACTGGGTAATTTATAAAGGAAAGAGGTTTAATTGACTGACAGTTCAGCATGGCTGGGGAGGCCTCAGGAAACTTACAACCATGGTGGAAGAGAAGACATGACAACTTCACAAGGTGTCAGGAAGGAGAAGTGCCAAGCAAACGGGGAAGAGCCCCTTATAAAACTATCAGATTTCATGAGAACTCATTCACCATCAAGAGAATAGCATGGGGGAAATCAC
Source organism: Sapajus apella (assembly GCF_009761245.1). Taxonomy (NCBI): domain Eukaryota; kingdom Metazoa; phylum Chordata; class Mammalia; order Primates; family Cebidae; genus Sapajus; species Sapajus apella. The sequence continues at coordinate 780,148 of NW_022437118.1, forward strand.
CCCCATGATTCAGTTACCTCCACTTGGCCTCTCCCTTGACATGTGAGGATTATGGGGATTATAAGGATTGCAGTTCAAATGAGGTTTGGGTGGGACACAAAGCCTAACCGTATCAACATACACAAACCCCAGCAGTTTATGATCTACTTTGTCCATCATTTTTTAAAATGCACATTTTGTCTTCATCCTAAGATTGTAAATTTTACAGCCCAGTCAGTTGTCTTGAGGAATGTGCCTGGAAGAGAGTGTGCAGATGCTTTCAAGGCAGGGCCTAGGGGTTACGTACATTCTTCCTACTCACACTGTTGCCTAAAATCCAGTCACATGGCAATGCCTAAGTGCGGTGAGAACTGGGAGACTTGCTTTGTGCCCCAGAAGAAAGGGAGAATGGGCTCAGCGTACTGGCAGCTTATGCTCATGTCACTTGCAAGAGGACAGTGGTTTGGGAGAAGTGGGCAAGGCTGAGGGACGAGTGCTCCCCGTGAGAACACAAAGCAGGGTTGGGGAAAGCAAGAGAAGAGGCAAAGGCAGAGAGATTGCACTTAGGGCTTGCAGAAGTTGGGAGGTTTTCAGGGTGTGAATATGAGGCTCTGTGAAATGGTGTGGCTGTGGGCAGTACCAGCTGCCGTGAAATCCGGGAGAGGACCAGGTTAGGCAAGGCCACCATGGTGGAGCTGAAATGTCACAGGGAGAAGAACAATGAGGCCTGAAGTATTTGGATGTGTGGAAATGGAGTCAGGCATGGCAGAAGTCTAGTGAAGCCTGGGCTGGAGTAAGCGGTCTTGGCCTGGGGAAGTGGATATGGAGAAGAAGAAGCATCAGTAGGATTGGAGGTAGGAGCATGAGGAGGGAGACAGATGAGAGGCTGGGAAGCAAGATGGGTCAACTGAAATGAAAAGAATCAGTATTCAATCCAGCTCACATAAACTATAGATTCCTTAAAGAACATCTCCTTGTGGTCAGACTAAATGAAAGAAATAATATTGGCCTATTGTAGACACTTCATAAAGATTTGTTCAATGAATTAAATGAGTCCATTGAAAGCTGACAGAGGGATTTCTCCATCCCCCAGGCAGTATACGTGGCAGAGTGTTGTTGGCACACATTTTGGTTGTCATCAGCTACCTTGCCCTCAAATCCCCGTGGGTTCTGCTAAGTTGGGGCTGCAGGCTTGGCTGGTCATGTGGCCAGACCCTGCCGTATCCCAGCCGGAAAGGTCGACCTCAGCAAGAAGCCAGCTCCCCGCCTGCGTCCACTTCTCCCCGGGCTCTCTGCCTTTTTACTAGTTTGTTTCTTCCCTCTTCATTGAAGGGATTGGGCATACTGACCTCCTTTCTTGCTTGGGTTTCTTTTGCTCAAGGGCCTATAGTTTCTCAAATCTTCTACTCTGTTCCAGAAACAAGAATTTGTCCTTCCCCCAAAACAATCACCTTCACTTTTTTAGAGTTTTAGCCTTCAGTGATAGTAGGCAGGATGGCACTCAAATAATGTAATGGAGGAACCTGGCATAGAGGAACCTGAATGCCCTGGCCATGAGGCTGGACAACTGAGTACCCATTTAGCATTAGCCTTGATGGCAGGAAAAGAGATCTTGATCAGCAAAAAAATATATAGGGGAGCTGGGTGTCGTGGCTGAGACCTGTAATCCCAGCATTTTGGGAGGCCGAAGCAGGCGAACCCGGGAGTTCAAGACCAGCCTGACCAACATGGCATATATATATATATATATATATATATATATATATATATATGTGCCTATATATATATATTTATTTATTTTGTTGTTTGTTTGTTTGTTTGTTTTATTTTTTATTTTAGGTGGAGAGGGGTGGGGGAAAAGGGACAGGGAGAGAGAGAAAGGGAAGGGGAGAGATGGGGAAGAAGGGAGAGAGATGGGGGAGGGGAGGGAAGGAGGGCCTCTTGAGAAAAGGGGAGAGAGGGAGAGAGGGAAAGAAGGGGAGAGAGGAAGAGAGGGAGGGGGGAGAGAAGGGGAGAGAAGAGAGGGAGAGGGAAGGAGGTAGGGAGAAAAGGAGGGAGAGAAGGGAGAGGGGAAGGGAGGGGGGGAGAGGGGGAGGGGAAGAGAGGGGGAGGGGGAGGAGGGAGAGGGGGAGAGAGAGAGAGATGGAGGAGGGAGAGGGTTGGGGAGAGGAGCTGTTGTTTGTTTTTGAGAGGGAATAGACACACACACACACACACACACACACACACACACACACACACACACACGGAGTCAGGTGTTCCATTGTTACAATAAGTAGCAAACCTTATCTTACCCTTCATGTAACAGTGATAGTGGGGTGAGTGAGCATGGTGGCTTACAATAAGTTGCAAACACCAGTGTTCTAACAAGTATTGTTACCACTTAGTGACTAAAAGCAGCAATAGACCAGGCCTGGTGGCTTATACCGGTGATCCCAGCACTTTGGGAGGCTGAGGCGAGAGGATTGCTTGAGCCCAGGAGTTCCAGAGCATCCTGGGCAACATAGCAAGACCTGGTCTCTACAAAAATTTAAAACATTAGTGGGGTATGGTGGCATGTGCCTGTAGTCCCAGCTATTTGGGAGGCTGAGGTGGGAAGAAGCTTGGGCCTGGGAAGTTGAAGCTGCAGTGAGTGGCAATCACATCACTGCATTCCAGCCTGGGTGACAGAGCGAGACCCAGTCTCTCAGTAAAAACCAAAGAGCTGCACAGGATGCTTCAGGTTTCTGTTCTCATTCTGTTGCTTTTTTCCTTTGGAGAGTTTGTTGAGGGCATTTCTGGAGACCAGTTTGCCAGTGAGAAATTCAGAAATTCATTAGCAGAGTAAGCACTGGGCAGGCAAGCCCCTGTGCTCTTCACACTCTGAAAACCTAATTAGACATCTACTTCAGACAGCTCAAGAGAGCAGACCCAAACTGGCAGGGCCTCAGGTCGTTACCCCTCCTTTCCCCAACCCCTGTGCTTTTCTTCTCTCTGCTTCACTAGAACTGCTCTATCAGAGCCAAGCTTGACCACCTGGAACCCCACTTGGAAAGCTCTGCTTTTAAATTTAAGGCCAGAATAATATATGTATGCGTGTGTGTGTGTGTGTGTGTGTGTGTGTGTGTGTGTGTGTATCTGTGGGGGTATATATGTATATATAAAAATATATATTTACACACACACACACACACACACACACAGGAGCTCCTGGGCTCAAGCGATCCTCCTGCCTCAGGCTCCCAGCATGCTGGCATGAGCCACCATGTCTGGCCAGAAAACTCAATTTTCTAACCTTGTTCCACGACAAGTGTTTATGGAGCCACTTATGGTGTAGTCCTGGAGGTTGTTGACAGGCAAGATCCTCGAGGATGTAATGCACAAATAAAAAACTGTTATTAAAAAAAAAGACACCTAGAAAACAAACAAACATATCATAGGCTTAGGACAATACATCTGGTTTTACTTATTTAAAACCACTGCAGGGTCTTCTTGACTTCTTGTTCTTTTTTGTGTTTGTTTTTTGTTTTTCTGAGACAAGCTCTTGCTCTGTCACCCAGGCTGGAGTGCAGTGGCACAATCGCAGTTTACTGCAGCCTTGAACTCCTGGCTCAAATGATCCTCCTGCCTCAGCCTCTCAAAGTGCTGGGATTACATGTGTGAGCCACCACACCAGGCTGACATTTTTGTCTTGAATTTTACAAGGATTCTAAAGGGCATTGGGTAGTTCCAGGACATCTGAGACCTTGAGGGAGGGTGCATTCCTCTGATTTTTGTGCCTCTGCTGGCAGTCTGGCTTCTAACAAAGTGGTCAAGGGATGCTGACTCACGTGAGGCTTCTGGCAAAGTGTTCCTGAGGGAAGAGGAAGAGATCAGTGTCCTAACTCCTCCATGAAGTCTCATAAGACAGCACTGGCCTCCTGCCTGCCGGAGGCGGTGATCTTGTTTTTCACGTTCGCCAGTGAAAAGGTGCTCAGAGAGAAGCCTGGGCTTGCTTTGCTATTAAAATCCATGTTTTATAACAAAGTATATTGTTTCATTGTAAAATTAATACTTTAACCTCCTGGTGTCCCAAATGAGGTTGAGTCGTTCTGATGACCAGCTTTCTCCCAAACCCAAAGAAAGATTTTTCCTATCAACGTGTCATTATCATACAAACAACAAAGATAAAAGCAAAAATGTTTTCTTCCCTTTACTATAACACCTCATTTTAAATTTTTCTTTCAAATTCTAATAAATATAATTCTATATACTGGATTTTTTTCCTCCTTAGTGTAAATGTTTTAAATTTTTTCTTTATGTTATTCTTATGGTTTAAGGATTTAGGTTTGCAAGTTTTAAAGATTATATTATAAATAATATTATAATATATATCACATAGAATGCTTCCTTTCTCTTTGGCTGATTTTCTTGTAAGAAGTTTCTTGGAGTAGAGCACTGGGTCAGTGAATATGAACTGTACTGCCATGTTGTTCTCCTGAACGATGATTCAGCATCCAGTGGCTATAAAAGATAATGAGTGAACAGCTCAAACGTTAACTCTTGAATGCCCGGGGGAAGACTTTTCAGCCATATATGTCATCTTATTTGTTTAACTATGTATTATTTCATTTACTTATTTATTTATTTTTAGAGATGCAGCCTCATTATGTTGCCCAGGCTGGTCTCAAACTCTTGATCTCAAGCGATCCTCCCACCTAAGCCTCCCAAGTAGCTGGGATTACAGGCACGAGCCACCACACCCAGCAATATATAGCAACTTTTAAAAAAATTTAGCTATACAACTTTTGATCGTTTCCATTTCCCTTGCTAATCATGTAGGCAGTTAGGAGCATTTTAACCATCAAAATAAGAATGAAACTGAACATCTTTATTATGTGTTTACAGTTTACAAAATGTTTTCATATACAGCAGCTCAGTTAATCCCTACAATATTTGGCAAGGCGTCTGGGTTAGGGATTACCATTTCCTCCATTTTCAGACAATGAAAATGGAATGTAGAGAATTTAAGGTGAACTGGATGGAGATGTGGCCACGACATGCGATGTTTTTGGGAGACACCCTGACCACCTCCTGCTCTCTTCCTCTGTTTCCCTGCCTAGGACTTTGGCAGCCCACGGTCAGTCATCTCTCGGTGTGACTTGAGGGCAAACCTTGTGAGAAACGGTTGTGGAGGCCAGATGGAGAGCCCAGCCAGCAGCTCCCGTGTCCTGCGGAGCCTGCCCCTCAGCAGCAAAGGTTCCGGCTCAGCGGGCTGGGATGTCATTCAGATGACGCCGCAGGAAATTGCCGTGAACCTCCGGCCGGGTGAGTTGCCCACAGTAAGGGCTGGGTGCTCTGGGCTCAGGAGGGCCCATGGGTTAGGTGGTACTTGTTCATAATGGGGCAATGAGTCAGGCCAGGCTGAGATCAGAGCAAGATGCTGATGGGGAGGTGATGCTCAGACCTCAGGAAGCAGAGTGTGTTCTTATCAATGTGTCTGGATAGCCTCCTCTGGACAGAGAAATATATTTGCTATTTTTAAACAATTGTGGTGAAATATACATACCATTTGCCATTTTAAGGATTTTTAAGTGTACAGTTCAGCAGCATTAAGTACATTCACAATATTGTATAAGCATCACCACTGTCTATTTCCAGAATGTTTTCATCATTCTAAACAGAAAATCTATACCCATTAAACATTAACTCCTCGTTCTCTCTTTCCCTTGGTCCCTGGTAACTGGCATTCTACTTCATTTTTTATTTTTCATTTATTTTTATTTTTTAATTTTGTTTAAATCAGGGCGCAACTAATGGTAGACATTACAGTCATTCAAGATGTAGTGGCTGCCCACTCTACTGTCCCACTCTGAACTTGACTAATCCAGGAACCTGCCTTAAGTAGAATCGTCCGATATTTGTCCTTTGACATTTGACTTATTTCACTAAGTGTAATGTTTTCAAGGTTCATGCATATTTTGGCATGCATCAGAACTTCATTCCTTTTTCGGCTGAGTAATGTTTCATTGTATGGGTGTACCACATTTTGTTTATTCATTCATCTGTCAGTGGAGATTTAGGTTGCTTCAACTTTTGACTATTGTGAATAATGCTGTGGTTTATTCTAGGAGGATGCTGGTAGATATACTCCCTAGTGAATGCAACTTGCTCAGGAAACACGCTACTTTTAGGAAAAAGCGTTTTTTCCTGTTAGCAAATTCCATTTGAGTCTGTAGCATTCTGAAAGGACACACTTTTAGAGTGGAGATATTTTGTTTTGTGACCCTGGGGCCTTGCAAGCCTGAGAGCTGCTTAAAATAAGGAAACGGTAATATAATTACTTATAATGTAATATAAAGAAACAGTTTTGCAGCCAGGCGTGGTGGCTCACGCCTATAATCCCAGCACTTTGGGAGGCTGAGGCAGGTGGATCAGAAGATCAAGAGATTGAGACCATCCTGGTCGACATGGTGAAACCCCATCTCTAAACTAAAAATAGAAAAATTAGCTGGGCATGGTGGCGCATGCCTGTAGTCCCAGCTACTCAGGAGGCTGAAGCAGGAGAATTGCTTGAACCCAGGAGGCGGAGGTTGCGGTGAGCCGAGATTGTGCCATTGCACTCCAGCCTGGGTAACAAGAGTGAAACTCTGTCTCAAAAAAAAAAAAAAAA
>NW_022437118.1:801757-823911 GCF_009761245.1 Sapajus apella
ATCTCTTGACCTCGTGATCCACCCGCCTCGGCCTCCCAAAGTGCTGGGATTACAGGCTTGAGCCACCGCGCCCGACCTATTTGCTTCTTTTTACTTCTGTCCTAATTGGGCCCTTTCTCCAGACAGATAGGGTGTGTCCCCACTTTCATTCTTCCAAGGCCCATCCACTGACAGATTCTAGATTGGAAGCTGGCAGAGACTCAAGGACTGGCTCCAGGCGCTCAGCATTTAAATAGTCAAGGTTATGACACATTACTTATTCAGAGCTCACTCTCTAAGCCCTCAAAGGCAGACCCCCTTGCAGACAGTAAAACTCTTGACAGTGAGTACAAGGCACACTGAAGCTGATTGTAAGGCAGGAAGTGCAGTGAAGAAGGAGAGCGTGGAAGGAAACCTCTGGCCTGAGTTATGCGAAGCCCTCTTCTCTAAGCTGGGGAGGCACGCGCAGCGCGGGGCACAGTGTGGCTTGGTGAGGAGGCCGAGCTTTATCTCCACACATCCAGGCAGCGCAGCATCCTGCGTCTCCTCAGAAATTTCCCACTGCTCCTCGGAGAGAAGGGCACACTCTTGGAGATGTAATCTGGCTGTTCCTGGGCCTGAGCCAGCCTGTACGTGTGCTTTGCTTGTCTTCTGCTAGTAGCACTGTGAGATAGTTACCAACATTTTTTTTTTTTAATCAGAAAATCTAATTGAGAATAACTAGGATTTCTAGGTTTTCTTGAAAAACTGGGAGATCTGGGAAAGCTGGGCTTGGACCACAGGTTGTTTAGCTGCCGCAGTTTCTACCACTCCCTCTTGTCTTGCAGCTGGCCAGTTGAACCTGCTTCCATTCCATGCCTCAGCTCAGGGATGTTTGTTCATCCTTGTCAAACTACCCCTTTCCTCCAGCTGCTGTGGAAAACCACAGCCCTTCTTAAGCTCCAGTGGTGCCTTCAGTTAGGTGTTTCTCTCCTGTGGTGGAAGCAGCGTTAGCCCCCGGGAAGTTTTAAGGAGATGAGGAAGTCAGGATAAGGGATTTAATTACTGTGCAGGACAGCTCTGAGAAGAGAGAGCCAGTGTGCATGGGACTGCCCTAATGTTTGTCCCTCCTTCTTCGGCTCCCAGTGTTTCTGCCAAAGGATCCAAATCCTAGACTCACCCCTTCCTGTCATAGACTGCACCAGAAATGTGAAATCTGAAGTAAGAAGTCCCAGGGCTGCCATGGGAAGAAAGGCTTAGAGTAATTTAATCATCAGATTAAGGAACCGCTTAATGTTATTCTGAGTAATAGGTACCGTTTCACTGGGAAGAGTCACATGATATTCACTGATATAAGGTTTGAAGGATTAATTGGGCACTTTATTTCCAGTTCTGAACATTTTTTCTCTTGTTAGAAGTATTGGGTTGTTGTTGAAATACGTATCATGTAAAATTTTGTGCAAGTGAGATGATACCTTTCATCCCCATTTATATTTTTACCTTTACGCATTTCTCCCAAGAAGTCATACTATTCCTTCACGACCTTGAAGATGCTATTCCATTGTCTTCTGGCATCTCTTGTGGCTGATATTAAGCTTTCTGCCTGTCTAATCATTTTCCTCATCTCTGGTGGGCTCTAGTATTTTCCTGTGCTTTTCTTATTCTGTAAGTATATGCACACCAATGTATCTAGGTTGGATTTTTATTTATATTGTTAAGGCCGGGCGTGGTGGCTCACACCTGTAATCCCAGCACTTTGGAAGGCTGAGATAGGCAGATCACTTGAAGTCAGGAGTTTGAGACCAGCCTGGCCAACATGGCAAAACCCTGTTTCTACTAAAAATACAAAAAGTAACCGGGCTTGGTGGCAGGTGCCTGTAATCCCAGCTATTCAGGAGGCTGAGGCAGGAGAATTGCTTGAATGCAGGAGGCAGAGGCTGCAGTGAGCTGAGATGGCACCACTGCACTCCAGCCTGGACAGCAAAGCAAGACTCTGTCTCAAAAAAAAAAAAAAAACAAAAAAAAAACCAGAGAGTTCTCTCCTATTGCATATAACTTGGTCTGCTTGTTTAATCTGAGGGTACAGGCATGATCTCTCTTATTTCCTGTCTCCTATTTTCTCTGATACTGTCTGATGTCAGTTGAAATTTCTCATACTAAACTTTGTGTCTTAATTTTTCTCCCATGTTTTCTACCTTTCTTTTTCTCTCTTAGCTGTATTTCTTCCAGTTTACCATTTAGCTCTTCAACTGTTTAATCTATATACTGAAATTTCGCTTTTGAATTTCAGTGACTATGTTTTTTATTTGTTTAATTTATATTTGGTTCTTTTTTAGACCCTTCTGTTTTTCATACTATTTTTTTTTTCCCAGAGCCTGCTGTTTTGTTTTTCTAACACTATCCTATCTGGCTTTTGGTTTCTATTATTTTCTCTCTTTGAACGTTTTAAATATCTTTGTTCTAAAGTATTTTATTTTAATTGATTAATTTATTTATTTATGATAGGGTTTTGTTCTGTTGCCCAGGCTGGAGTGCAGTGGCACCATCTCGGCTCACCACACGCACACCGCAGGGGCACACTGTGGCTTGGTGAGCAGGCCAAGCTTTGTCTCCCCACATCCAGGCAGCGCAGCATCCAACGTCTCCTAAGATCAAGTGATTCTCCTGCCTTAGCCTCCTGAGTAGCTGGTATTATAGGCGTCCACCACCACACCTGGCTAATTTTTGTATTTTTAGTAGAAATGGGGTTTCACCATGTTGGCCAGGCTGGTCTTGAACTCTTGACCTCAGATGATCCGCCCGCTTCTGCCTCCCAAAGTGCTGGGATTACAGGTGTGAGCCACTGTGCCTGGCCTAAAGTATTCTAAATTATTCTGTTTCTGCTTCTTGAATTATGGATCCTTCAGGGGGATCTACAGCAGGTCAGTGTACTGGACCTATTGACATGCCCTAATGAATTGTTTCTCATGTGATTTACAAGCTTTTCACTAGTACATCTTCACTGGAGGTTGTGGGAGCATCTCTGCAGAGCAGTTTTATGTTTGCTGCTGTCGAGAATCTCCAAGTTCAGCGTAGGACTAGTTTTTCTGTAATTTTTCATTTGGGGATTTATTTGCCATAAAAGCAGTGTGTTCCAATTGCTCAGGCCTGGAGTTACGGTTTTTTTGGGTAATTCATCTCACCCATGGTAGATGGTCCGCTTCTGTGCCGCTTTCCTAGACCAGTGGCTGGAGTGTTTCCCTTTCTGGCTTTAGTGGCACACAGCTCTTTGTAGTGCTCAGCTTTGTGCAGAAAGCCCTATTCCAGTGTTCAGCCCTGTGCAGGACCGAGGCTCAGCATCTGTTTATGGTAGACCCTGCTCCAAGCCCATGGGGCCTCAGTCAAGGCCTGACACATTGGGAGGTCCTTGGCATGAGTGCCTGCTCATTTCCCACCTATTCTTCTTTTGAGACAGAGTCTTGCTCTGTTACTCAGGCTGGAGTGCAGTGGTGCCATGTCAGCTCACTGCAACTTCCACCTCCTAGGTTCAAGTGATTCTCCTGCCTCAGCCTCCTGAATAGCTGGGATTATAGGCGCTCACCACCACGCCCAGCTAATTTCTAAATTTTCGGTAGAGATGGAGTTTCACCACATTTGCCAAGCTGGTCTCGAACTCCTGACCTCAGGTGGTCTGCCTGCCTCAGCCTCCCAAAGTGCTGAGATCACAGGTGTGAGCCATGGCATCTGGCCCCCACCAATTCTTTTAAATCCATTCATTTGGTTTTTTGGTTTTTGGCTCCTTCTTTCTCTCTTTCCCTCTCTCTCTCTTTCCCTCTCTTTCTCTTTCTTTCTTTCTTTTTCCTTTTCACCAAAACCAAATACTTCTGAAAGTTTCATTCATTTATTGAATAGTTTCCTCTTCATTTCTGGGATTTACTTTCTAAGCTTCCAGTCTAGGGTATATATTAAAAATTTTTTAATTACATTTTATCCAGTGGTTCCATATGATTAGAGTTAGAGGAGAGCCTTTCCATGTCAGCTTGATCCATGATATTGTCCTGAGGCATTAGATTATTTTCTGGATTTGCCTCGGTCTGGTGTCTTCAAATTGGATTCACTTTTTATACATACAGACACTCCTTTGGCTCTTTAACCATATATGTTTTATTTTTTTATCTCCCTTGTTAATAATCCTCAATTTAGTAACTCCGTGTGCATGGTGCTTATCTGGGGTCCTACAGCACAGACACATAAGAGGGGTGGGCTGGTCTCCCGGAATGACCCCAAAACATCCAGGTCTTCAGGCCACTCAGATGGCTGTTCTGGATTAAGTCAGATAACTTGTCACAGGTGACATCCTATCCCGGTGGCAGTGGAGACACGCCTAGGGTCTGTGTGACAAGGCTCATACCAAGTCACCTCTTGGTATGAAGTGACTCTGGCTTGGTTATAGTCAATTCTCTGCAATGAAGACTTCTCTCTGGCAACTGCTTTTCTCATTGCTAACTTCTTAACAGTCATTCTTTGCAGTAAAAATGTATCTGCTCATTGGTGTTTTCTGTTTGCGGGAGTGAAAGGGAGGAGGTAAAACATGCTGAGCTGTAGCGAGTTGCTCACAGTGTTCCTGGTAAAACAGCAATTATTATTCAGTGTTTTTCCTCCCTGTCCACAACGGACCTGACCAAGTATAACAAAAACACACACCTGAAGTCCTAAATCGTGGGCCAGAGCCACATAGGAGAATGCAGGATCTTGGAGGAAGAGAGGGGGAGAGTTTGGATAGATTTACCTCCTTCTGGGCCTGTTATCCACTTGCCAAGTAGCTGAAGATGGGACCTCAGTTCCTCCTTCCAGCTGGGAATGTAATATCCATGATTGTTCTTTTTATGAGAAAACTAGGAGGTAATGGAAAGTTTGGGTGGCTGCAGGTTAAGGTTAAAAGCGAGTTCCACCTGTCCAAGCACAAGGCGTTCATGAAGATTTCAGGAAAGGAGAAGAAAGAAACACAAAGGAAAGCCAGGCAGGGAGAGCTCATCGCCCCTCCTGCCGGCCTTGGCCTCAAGAGGGAGAGTGGCAAGTATCACAGGAGTGGGACTGATTGATTCTCTGCAGGGTGGGCCTGTTGCTGGGGACGCTGTGCTGTGCTATTGTGACTGTGTGGACGGAGCAGGGACTGTAGCCCTGAAAGGGAATGGAACGGCCCCTTACAGAGCCAAAGATTGCCTCTTTACAGAGGGGAGCCTGCCCAGACCTGCCCTGGTGAGGCTGCTTTTTGACGGCAGTTAAGGCAGGGTCCTCCTAGCTGTTTTCTTTCTCAGGCGTGCAGCTTGAATTAGATTATAAAGCCTTTCCCTCAGGCCTGTTAGTGCTCGTTTTCCATCATTCATTTATTCTGAAAGAGGCACTTCCTTAACACAGTCAGACACCCTGCACAGTCCGACCCAGCCTGCCTTCTAGGCTCCTCCTCACCCCTCCTCACCCCTTACTCTGCACTGCAGCCCCCCAGCCACCTTCTGTCCTTGGGCTCTGTGCTCCTTCCTGCCACAGGACTCTTGCACATGCTCTTCTTTGGCTTGGATACTCTTCCCTTTACTTTGTAAACCCATATGTAAAACAATATAAGCTCTCTCTTCCAATTTTGTTAGGTCTAGATCAAGCTGAAACTCTTAGAGCTGTAATGGAAAGTAACTTCAGGACTGGGGCCGGCTGTAGCCTCCGCAGAAGACTGAAAAGGAGCTCACCCAATATTTCAGGAGAAAGGCTTGGTATTAACCTATTACTGATGTGCAATATTTCCTTCTTTCCCAATTCCAGATATAACTTTTCATTTGAAGATACTTAGTTTCTAAATAATTTTTATTGCATTTAGCAGAATTGGTAGTTTGTCAGCACAATATTTAGAAATGAATGAAGCAGTAGATAAGATGATTTCATTCCTGTTCCATTGAGCATTTGTTCGTGTGCCTGCACATCCTGGTTACTGAGTGGGTTGACATGATGAAGTTATGTGATCCTGTGATCCTTTGTCACGTGGCAGCAACAGCAGAATCGATGTAGAAGCTGGTTGCATGGAGTAACTTCACTTACATTGCCCTCACTGGACATTGTCCACGTTCCTTAGCCCAGAGGACATTTCCTCTCCATTGTGCCTAGGCTGGCCCACACCTTGGGTCCCACACGTCTTTCAAGGCCCATGACAAGCCTTCCTCCAATCACAGTAGCCTACTATTATCTCTGTTTCCTTGGAACCATTTGCCCCTACCATTCATTTACAACTTGGCATATGCTGCGTTGCCTGCAGTTTAGGGCTGATGTTTGGAGAGTAAGGACTATGTTATTTATCTTTGCTCGCTGTGCCTGTCCTATGGGCATGTAGTAGGTGCTGGGTAAATATTTATTGGTGCCTCTCAAGGCACTCAGTGAACGCTCAGAACACTTGGTTAAGATTTACAGACAATGATGGAAAAGTGATTCTTCTCTTCTTTCTCTCTAGTTACAAGTTGTTTCCAAATTGCGTCCCCTCCTTTGGGTTCCGCCATCTGCTGCCTCTCACAGACAGAGTGGACAGCTTCAATGAGGAAGTTCGGAAACAGAGGGTGTCCCGGAACCGAGATGCCCCTGAGGGGGGCTTTGATGCAGTACTCCAGGCTGCCGTCTGCAAGGTAACTTTCCTTTCTGGTCCTGTCCCTGCACAGGGAGGTCAAGGTAGAGAGTGTCAGTGGGTGTTGGTACTTCCTGCAAGAGACTTTGAGTGCCCCAGCATGTGGCTCCTGACCCCTCCAAAGTCAGAGAATGAGCTCAGTGGAACCTCTGGGAAATCTACAGCAATCAAATCAGCCGGAGCTCGGGAATGGATTGGGCTGGTGTATGTCTCTGTGTCAGGGTGTGGTTGTGTGCAATGGAGTACTGTCTGCCAGAAGACAGCTGTTCTGCATTTATACATTGGCTTTTTGGTTTCTTTTGAGGGAAAAAAAGTAAACGTCACGTCATAGGCATAGAAGCTTGTAGAACTTTCTGGATCAATTTTGACAAATCTTAGAGATTGCTCTTTTGGGAAACCCAGTTGAAAAAGAATTGTGTGACATCTTTGGTTGCAGTTCTAGTTATTTGTTTACCTCCTACTTCTCTGTCATATATAATCCAGAGGGAGGGGCCGGGCGCGGTGGCTCAAGCCTGTAATCCCAGCACTTTGGGAGGCCGAGGCGGGTGGATCACGAGGTCAAGAGATCGAGACCATCCTGGTCAACATGGTGAAACCCCGTCTCTACTAAAAATACAAAACATTAGCTGGGCATGGTGGCGCGTGCCTGTAATCCCAGCTACTCAGGAGGCTGAGGCAGGAGAATTGCCTGAACCCAGGAGGCGGAGGTTGCGGTGAGCCGAGATCGCGCCATTGCACTCCAGCCTGGGTAACATGAGTGAAACTCCGTCTCCAAAAAAAAAAAAATCCAGAGGGAGGGCCTAGACTTAGATCAGAAATGAACTCATGCTCCGAGAGGTTTCAATCTTAGCAAAATATATAAATGGAATGTTAAAATAACTTAGTTTTAAAATAATTTTCTACTGTTGAAACAACCCAATAACAACAACAACAACAAAAAAAAACCCACTCTTGAATTCACTATCATAATACATACTTTAAAAATGTGTGTGTCTCTTCCTAGTCTTTGTGTATACATTTAGATTTTTTCATAGTGGTCATCAATAGAGTGAATAATTGGTTATGCTTTCTTGGAAATTCTGGCAGATTCCTCAATAGGTGGGGACTCTTTGGAGGCCAAGGCGGATCACCTGAGGTCGGGAGTTCGAGACCAGCCTGACCAACATGATGAAATCCCGTCTTAAAAAAAACAAAATAGGTGGGGACTCTTCCATTTGGGGAGGGCAGGGTCAGAGGCTAGAACTCGGTCTAGAGAGCCTGCAGCTGCTATTCACTTACTAATGATAAGTACTTAATTGCTCACTTACATAGTTTCTGACCTTAGAGCTTGAGTCTGTTGTGTCATACAGACTCATATTTCCTCTCCACTTAATCCTTGACAAGATGGGAAGAAAACTGCACTTGTCCCTTTTGAAATAAAAAAACAAAGTGACAGACGGAAATGAATAAGGAGAAGGTAAAATGTAAAGAAAGCAGCAGGGCCGTCTGCCGTTCTCTTGGTCCCACTGTGGTTCTGCTCGTCACAGAGTCCGTGGGCCCCTCCTGGAGAAGAAATAGTGGCTTCCTATCCAGGACGGCTGCAGTATGGCCTCTTCCCAGCTGCTGGCCAGAGCCAAATGGTTTGATTCAGAAGTCCCTGGTGTCTTTTAGCAGTCTGAGTGAGCCACACGGAACATAGCTAGAATGTATTCAGTTCTGAACCTTTCAAATTTTCACAAAATAGTTTGTGACATTGATTCAGAAAGAAAAATTATTATTTTTGACTGACTTTCAGATATTGACTGTAGGAGGTGTTTTCTCCACAGACATTCAGCCAAATTCTGCTTCTTGGTAGGAAAAAAATAGTACAGGGAAGACATAGGATCCCCTTCATCTCCCCACCTTGAGGATTTTGTGGATTTTCTTTTTTTGAGAGACAAATTCGTTTTTCTCTGAAGAAAGACCCCAATTACAGGCCTAAGCAGTGTCGGAGTGTATTTTATTTAATTAGATGAATTGAAAGGGCATGATTGATCGCTTGGACCACAGTATTGTTTGAGAAGCCATTTGATCTAGTCTTATGTCTATGGAACCTTCCTGTGCCATCCCCGATGGATGAACTCTTCAACCTTTTGAAAACTCAGTATTTCAAGACTCAAGCATTTCAGAGGCGATGCTAGCAGATTTTCTTAATTCATCATCTGGACCTGGTGAATTATTGTTGACGGATAGGTACTTTGTGAGCTAGTTTCAGTGTTGTACGTGTTCAGATTTTCTCTTATACCTCACCATGACCTTTACAAAAGGGAATACCTGGAAAGTTAATAATTGCTCAGAATTATGCAGCTGATCAGCCTCCAGCATCTCTCCTCGCCTTTTCTTTTCCTTTGTGCTGTCAGTTTATGCTCAGGCGCATACTAAGCAATTTCTTTCTCATTTGACATCACCTATTTATAATATATATCATCCTCCCTGGCTCACCACAGCCTTATGGTAACAAAAAATTGGAAGTAGTTTATGGAATACCTTTGGGATAAAGACTATGCAACAGTCATACTATCTAAGATATTTAATGACTTGAAAAATATGTAAGAGGCCGGGCGCGGTGGCTCAAGCCTGTAATCCCAGCACTTTGGGAGGCCGAGGGGGGTGGATCACGAGGTCAAGAGATCGAGACCATCCTGGTCAACATGGTGAAACCCCGTCTCTACTAAAAAAAATACAAAAACATTAGCTGGGCATGGTGGCGCGTGCCTGTAATCCCAGCTACTCAGGAGGCTGAGGCAGGAGAATTGCCTGAACCCGGGAGGCGGAGGTTGCGGTGAGCCGAGATCGCGCCATTGCACTCCAGCCTGGGTAACATGAGTGAAACTCCGTCTCAAAAAAAAAAAGAAAGAAAAAAGAAAAATATGTAAGATATTAGTATCAGTTGGCTCTAATAGTAACTTTGTTCTCTCTATGGTCCCTCTTCTAGGAAAAATTGTCCTTAGGGAAGATACAACTCAATGTTTTAACATTTTAAGAATTTTTAGAATAATACATAAGATAAAGATGGACATGGCAAGTGGGTTATAAAACAATATGGACAGTATACTTCTGTTTTGCAAGCAAAAGAAAGAAAATGTGGAAAAGATTGGAAATTGAACAAAATGATAACGGTAGTTGTCTTAGGTGACAGGATTATATTTTTCTGATAGGTGACAGGCTTATTTTCTTCTTAGTGGCTTTTTGTTTAATATTTACCTAAATTTCCACAGTGAATATGTATGATTTCTTTTGTTTGTTTTTTTTTATTCTGGAACAGTTTCAGAATAAAGAATGGTGAAATGAAACACCATGCGCTCATTGTTCATCTTTAATGATTAGCAACTCATGACCAGTCTTGTTTCATTTGTATTCCCAACCACACCCATATTTGAAGCAGGTCTTGGCTATCATTTGTAAGTCCTGAGTATCCCTTACTTTGTTTACTGAATGCTGTGCCTCCTCCTGATCTGCCCAGATTAAAGGCCCTTCCGCTGAATCCTGCAAACAGTGGAACAGAGGGAGAAGGCCTGGAATTTTGTGGAGCTGGCTCTGTGCCTCATAAGGGCTGGAGCTGGCTGGGCAATTCCCCGGCAGCACTGCACGCTCTACTTCCCCTGACCCTGCGCCCTGGATGGAGCTGATAACAGGCCTATCTCCCAGTGCCATAGGGAACACTTTGTCCTGGCTTTATTTTCACTCTGGTTTCATTCTTATTTGTGTTTCCCTGGATGGGCTGTTAGGTATCAACTTGTTGGGATTTAGGGATATGGAATATTCACGTGTCTGACTTTAAATCCCACCTCTGTGGCTTGCTCTTGGAACGCTGTTCTTTGAGAAAAGAAGGAAACTACCTGCTTCTATTTAGGATTCATTTCATTTATGATAAGGACCCTGCTTCTATGAGTGGAAGTTTTGAGTTGCCTTATTTATCCCCTGCAGGTCACATTGCTATGAGAGGCCATCTAACAGCATCCATAGCTAAGGGACACCTCTCTCATCAAGGCAGGCATTTTTTCTAATGCACTGTTCCTGGCTGAATTAGAGTTGGAGAATGCCACTGCGCATAATTTCTTATCTTTACCCAGAGCCTATGATTGAACCTGTTTATACTTTTTTATGGTCAGAATAATGGTTTCTCTGCCAGGAATTTGGCTATAAGTTGTTTATTCTGAAATTGTACAGGCAGAAGTGTGATGTGTGGTTCAGACTGGAAATGTGTCTGCTTTTCTATTCTCTCAAAACAGGGAGTGTCCTTGGCCTAGGGAGGACAGAGGGTGAGCAGTTGCCTGGAAGCTCTGGCTCCCAAGTTGTCAGTGATCACTTTGTTGTTCATCATGGCTCCCAGGTTAAAGAAGCTGCACTTTGAACTTGGCTGGGTACATGCTGGCTGCACAGTGTTCTATGTGCTGCTTGTTCTTGTCAGCCAGAAAATAGGATCCATGCAAGCCAGCACGTTTCCCTGTTTGTCTTCACTGCTAGAGCCTTGGCACTTATCCTTTGTATTCTTTAGACAGAGTTTCTATTTTAATCCTGATTCTCTTAATTTTGCATCATGTGTTCCATTTTTATAGCATTTATGTCCTCTCAGAAATAGATGGATGAAGAAGTCTTAAGGTAAATTTACATATTGAATAAATTCTTTTTGGCAGGAGTTGAGACATTTCTTCCCTGGCCAGAATATCTTATCTAAAATGAAGACCACAGCCTCAAAAGAGCTGTGATTCTTGCTGAAGGATACTTACCAGAGTCCTACAGTATATTGGTAGAACTCTAAGAGTTGTTCCCATTTTACAGGGGTGGAAACTGAGTGCAAGGATTAATTGCACTTAGTAAGGAGTAGAACCAGAATGTGAACGAGTTCTGTTGATTTGAAATACTGTGCCCTTGTTATTACTCAGTGACTGTGTGCTCTGGGAAGTAGCAATAATGCACCATAGAGCAAAGGGCACTGCAATTATTTATTAAAAAAATTTTTTTTTTTTGAGACGGAGTCTTGCTCTTGTCACCCAGGCTAGAGTGCAATGGCACAGTCTTGGCTTACTGCAACCTCGGCCTCCTGAGTTCAATCTAGTTTTCTGCTTCAGCCTCCCGAGTAGTTGGGATTACAGGCACCTACCACCACACCCAGCTAAGTTTTCTGTTTTTAGTAGAGGCGGGGTTTCACTATATTGGCCAGGCTGGTCTCAAACTCCTGAGTTTGTGATCCGCCCACCTCAGCCTCCCAAAGTGCTGGGATTACAGGCATGAGCCACTGCACTCAGCCTAAAAAAATTTTTTTTCGTTTTCTTTTTTTTTTTGTAAGGGAAGTCTCACTCTGTTGCCCAGGCTGGAGTGCAGTGGTGTGATCATGGCTCACTGCAGCCTTGCCCAGCTAACATTTTTGTATTTTTAGTAAAGACAGGGTTTTGGCATGTTGGCCAGGCAGGTCTTGAACTTCTGGGCCCAAGTGATCTGCCTACCTCAGCCTCCCAAAATGCTGAGATTATAGGTGTGACCCACTGCACCCAGCCTATTTAATTTTTTAAAAAAATAATACATTCCAAATCTAGGAAGGCACTGAATTTAAAGTCATGTTTTCCTGACTCAAGCTCTGCCTCTTCTGCTATCGGCTGGCTCCATGGAAGCCAGCTGACTTCTCCGGGCGTCAGAACGCATGTCTGAGAGATGCAGGGAGGCACAGGGCTGGAGGGAGGTGCTCCCAGGCTGCCTTGGCTGCCTTCCATCTGTGCCAGTCAATGCCACTTGTTGCAGAGGACTTGGTCACAGCCCTGTCCCCTTTGCTCAGGGCCTTTGATTTTGCTTTTTTGTCTCTTTGTTTCAGGCTTAAGCCTCAGACCCAATAGGAGCTGCTGCAGCTACCTGTAAAATGTGGAAAATTCCCCAGTCCCAGAGTCAGGCACAACTTAGGGCATCCTCTTGCCCTGTCCCAGCTCCCAGTTCCTGCAGAATGGACTTGGTTTCTTTTGACTTGTTGCCTGATTTCTTTTAGACCTCAGACTTGTGTCACTTTTCCAAGCATGAGTTGAGAAATACAGGAAATTGCCTCTCTTTCCTCAAGGGAGGCATCCCCCAACTCCTCAAACCTCTGTACCACCTGATGGGAGGGACCCACCACATGTTCTGCTTCTGGGCTGTCTGTCTCAGCACATGTGAGCTGCTTCTGCTAGCACATCGCACCACAGGTTTCCGGGTTTGATCCAGCGCCAGGCTGCCTGCTTTTCTTGTGCTGCTGTGTCTTTGGGAAACACCATAAAGCACTGGATTTCCCTGGGCGCTGTGCATGCAGGTGCGCAGACCCTACCCCCTGCGGGGTTGTTGTCGGACAGGGGTGGCGCTGCTTTCCCTTGGCTTTCTATGTGGCAGACGGCTGTTGTTTCATGCGCACTCCTGAATCCTTCTACTTTTTTGGTCTCTGAGGTGACGTCTCAAGTGCAGGACTCCATGGTTTCCTTGCTCTGCCCTCTGCCGTGAGCCGTGTTGTGGGCTTCACAGCCTTGCCGACAGCTGCTGTTCTGAGTTGAGCAGTGGGAAATGGCTGAGTCATAACTCAGTATTGTGAACAGGGCATGTGGGAGAGTTTGCGTTTCTTTTTGCCCTCTAGTGTAAACCAGCCACATGCCTGCCCTCCACCTGTGCTTAGGAGGTGTCTGCACATGCTGGTGGCTCCCTTCACTGACCAAGGCAGGGGATAATTGTCCCAGGAAAGGCTAGGAGGCCCCTTTGATGGCTGGGGATCTATTTCTGTACCAGGTGAGAATGTCAATTTTTTTTTTTTTTTTTTTTTTTAAAGACGGGGTTTCACCATGTTGGTCAGGCTGGTCTTGAACTCTCGACCTCAGGTGATTCACCCACCTTGGCCTCCAAATTGCTTGGATTACAGGCGTGAGCCACCACGCCCGGCCCAATTTTTTATTTTAAGTCAGAGGCTCCTTCTTGCTTGGAATGTCCACTGGGCAAAGATGAAAGGATACAGGAATTTGCTCTTGGGCTCATCTTGCCCAGCTCTCTGCTCAGCCTCTACCTGTGGCCTCTGCATTCCAGCCACAGTGACCTGGAGTCCATTACTCTGACTCAGGCAAGGCCTTTGCACATGCTGTTTCCTCTGCTTGGATACTCCTTCCCTGTTTTCCTGGTTTTCTTTGATACTCCTTCCCTGTATTCTTGGCTGGCTTGTTGCCTGCCTGCCTTCCTGCCTTCCTGCCTTCCTGACTTCCTTCCTCCCTTCCTCCCTCCTTCCCTTCCTCCCTTCCTTCTCTCCCTCTCTTTCTCTCCCTTCCTTTCTTTCTCTTTCTTTCTTTCAATAGATTTCATTTTTTAATAGCAGTTTTAGCCTCATAGCAAAATTGAATAGAAAATACAGAATTCCCATGACTTCCTTTTGACTACCACACACAAAGCCTCCCTCACCATCAGGATTCCACATCAGTGTGGTACATTTGTTACAGTCAGTGAACCAGTCAGTGTTGACACATCATTATCAACCAGAGTCCATAGTTCACATAGGGTTCACTCTTGGTGTTGTACATTTCTGTGGGTTTTAACAAATGTATGACAACAGGTAGCTACCATTATATTATCACACGGAGTAGCTTCCCTGGCTGGGAAGTCCCTGTGCTCCACCTATTCATTCTCACTTCCTCACTCTGAATCTGTTTTCCTTCTAATGTCTAACCTGTACCTGTTTGTATTTCAGATATCAGCTTTACTGTCTAGTTGTCAGAGAAGCCCTCTCTGATGGATTGCCCTGACTAGATCAGGATACCCTGGCTCCTTAATCACTTCTGTCCCAGTTATCATCTTATTTTTGTTTATTTGAAGCATTCCTAGAATGCCTGCCTCCCTTTGAGATAGTAAACTCCCTAAAGGCAGGTACTATGTAGTTTTTTTTCTCATGACTGTATATTCCCAGCACCACACACTGCTGGGCACATAATGGGTCCTTATTAAATATCTGGTGAACAAAGGCTTCTTTCTCACAGGTGCCTTTATGCTTCTGAAGTTCAGTAATACCAGGTTCTTCTGGTCCCAAGCTTGTCCCATCCTGGATGGGACTTCCACCGTCCCATCTACCAGGCTGCCTCCATGGAATTTACAGTGCTTCATGCAAATTCATTAAATCAGAACCAGCAGTACTGTTACTTGGTAATACTTTTCCATTCAGGAGGCTTTTTTTGGCTATCCAGTAAATGTTCAGTGGCAGGTATGGTGGAGAAAACTAAAGATGGATGAGAAGTCACTGTCCTCTGGGTTTTTATTTGAGCCTGCAGATCCATTAGAAGGAAAATAACCTGTTTGGCAACATTAGCTTGAACTGTATAAAATTATTGATATTTAACTATTGATGATATTTGGTATTTGCCTATTAATTTTTTTTTCCTGAAAAAAATGGAAAATTCGTATGGTTCAACCTAGAATTCAGATTGGACCCTGTCACAGAGAACACATTAGAAGCATTATCCTGCACATTGCTGGGGTTTGGGCTCAAGAGGAATGTCCATATCCTGAGTCATAGACCAGGATTTCTTTTTCCCAAGGGAAGAATTGCTACACTTTTGGCCTCATTAAGTTTAGCCACAGAACAGGCTATTTCAAAAAGATATTTCATTGCAAAGAGTGGATGGATGTAGGAAAGACAAACTAAAAAGAATGTGTTTGTTGTTTTAAAGGGATGGAAATATGCCTGAATGTCAACACGATTCAGAATACCAATCACAGAGGCCATGTAACCTTGTTTTCCCTGATGTGCTATGTTTGAATTAAGACTCCCCTGTCCCCAAGCTCAGATCTACTGTGGGAGCTGCCCACTGGCTGGCCAGGTCAGTCCACTTTCCCTCCCCATTCCTGCCTTAAAACCTGTTCCCCTCTTCCTCACTGCTTGCCAGAAAGGTTGTTGGACAGTGTTTTGTTACTGCGTTTGAAAATGTCTCAAGTACTTACTGTGTACAAGACGTCCTGTTAAATGCTGTGGGGCATGCGGAATTTAAGTAGCCATGGTGCCCGTCTCCACTGGAGTCACTCTAGTTATAGGACTGATGTCTGTGTACGATCTAAGGCACAGCCAGAACACAGACTCTGGAAGGACTGGCTCCTTCGGACCGGTGGTTCAGTTATAGCATTCTTCTCTCTCAACGGGTCATCCTGGTCTCTTGCGTCCCGGTGATATGCTGGTGCTGATGATGCTGTTGATCGCCACTGGCTGAGTGCTTTTGAGAGCCAGGCTCTGTACCGGGCATTTAGCAGGGTTTCTTTCACATACTCCTTTGAAGGTGGCTTTACCGTCTCCTTTGATGAGAAAACGAGTCTAGAAAGGTTGAATAACTTCTCAAAGGTCTTACAGCCACAAATGGCAGCACCAGAGTTGGAAACCATATCCACCTGCTGGTATGGCTTAACCTTAACAGAGTGTCTGCCAGCTTTTGAAGTCACATAGGAATGGAGAAGCGGGAAGGGTGTGCTTCCAAAGAGAGCACAGTCCCAGTCTGAGGAACCATCACAATTACCCACATGACCCAGTTTGCCACTGTAGAATGATACTGAAACAGTCTCAGGGCAAGACAGTTGCATGTGCCCTTTTTTTCTGGAGCTAAGAGTTTCCTCTCTATCAGAAACAGTTAGCATGTGACTCTGTCAGCCCTCAGGGTTTTCCAGGGAGGCCACTGGTACTGACGCAAGGTTAGCATGCCGATGGATACGTGAAATGCTTCTTTGCCCCTGGCTTCCCTGCCTGTAAAATGGAAACTCTGATATCTGTCTTCTCATTCCTAATTTGGAGGGTGTCTCAGACCCATTGGCTGTGGTCTTGGGCTTTCTCAGACAGCACTGAGGCCAGATGCTGCTTTTCACATGGTGGATCTCTTCCAGCGAAAGAGTGCCTGTGCCTGGTGACTCTTCTGTGACAACTGGGGCCTGTGGGCTGCATTGATAACAGTCTTGAGGGCCTCTTCATTTGGACAGCTGTTAATTTTAATTAGGCAGATAGACACAGAATCAGAGAACTTGGAAATTTAAAGCTACAGTCCCTGGGATGTCATCTTTATTCCGGAACTCCCTTGTGTTTCAACTAGCAAGTCAAGGTCAGTGAGCCAGCCCATGTTCAGGCAGGCCCCGCTTGTGTTTTCTGACAGCTGAGTGAGACATTGGCTTTCCTCAGATTCCCAGGAATTGGAGGTCTGAGCCTTCCCCTACACTTTCCCACGGGGCGTCCTTGAATCTGCCTGTCTCACTTTTCATGCTCTGCCATCATCCATTTGCATAAATAAGTTACTATGAAATGGACCTGGGGACCCCCAGGCTTAACTTGAGCCAGTAGGAAGACTCAGCTGCCAAACACAGGCCGCATGCTCCAGATCTAATTCAGAGCTCACAGGCCAGTTTTTCAGCCTAGTCCTCTGTGCAGGTCAGATCGCATCCAGGGAACCATGCCTGGCCTGCCTCTGGGAGCTGTGTTTAAGACAGACATTGACAGCGAGAGAGCAGAGGGCATGAGTGGATGGTGCCGGATATGGGAACCACATCCTCTGAGGAGAGACGCCATGGGAAGAAGTACAGTAACTGACCTCAGGTATCATTATAGAAGAGGGAATAGACCCTTTGGCTAGTCCAGGGGATGTACTAGGGTAGCCATAGGAAAGTAGGTTGGAGTCCAGTGTAAGGAAGACTTTTCCTTTCTTTTCTTTTTTGAGACGGAGTCTCGCTCTGTCACCCAGGCTGGAGTACAGTGGTGTGATCTCAGCTCACTGCAACCTCCGCCTCTCAGGTTCAAACAATTCTTGTGCCTCAGCCTCCCAAGTAGCTGGGATTACAGGCATGTGCTACCACGCCTAGCTAATTTTTTATTTTTAGTAGAGACAGGGTTTCACCATGTTGGCCAGGCTGGTTTTGAACTCCTGACCTCAGGTCATGTACCCATCTTGGCCTCCCAAAGTGCTGGGATTACAGGCATGAGCCACCGTGCTGGGCCATGGAAGACTTTTCTAACAAGGAGAGCTCAGCAGTGTGGCAATGAGTATGTGTGTGGGTCCCATACCCAGGTGGCGGGTGCTGGAGGAAAGATCTCTGCACTGGATGGGAGGCTGTACAAGAACATCTGGGGTTCCTTCCAGACTTCAGGTGCTACACGTTTTCTCCGTTTTTTCTTTTTTTCTCTTGAGACGGAGTTTCACTCTTGTTACCCAGGCTGGAGTGCAATGGCGTGATCTCGGCTCACCGCAACCTCCGCCTCCTGGGTTCAGGCAATTCTCCTGCCTCAGCCTCCTGAGTAGCTGGGATTACAGGCACGCGCCACCATGCCCAGCTAATTTTTTGTATTTTTAGTAGAGACGGGGTTTCACCATGTTGACCAGGATGGTCTCGATCTCTTGACCTCGTGATCCACCCACCTCGGCCTCCCAAAGTGCTGAGATTACAGGCTTGAGCCACCGCGCCTGGCCTTTCTCTGTTTTTTCTACGCAGTCACCTGCTGGTGCTTTTGTCCTGTTGTAGCCCCTTGGAGCCTGTCTTCTCTGGTTCTCAGCAGCACACTCTCTGAGCTTCCCCTCTATTTGTCTACAGTGACCACGAACTCTGCTGTACGTGCTCATTTTACCTGCCAAGTGCAGCTGGTGTCTAGAATATCTCTTCCTGGCTCCTGTGGCTTCCCATGGAGCCACCTTACCATGTGGGTGAAAGTTAGGTGCGACAGAGGCCAGGGACAAATTGTGGCGGGTGGGGCAGAGAAGGATGGAAGCTGTTCTTGGTCCTCTGAGTGACTGCCTTTTTTGTCAGACCTGTAGCCACAGAGTGTGACTCCTTTCAGCCCTAAGGAGCCACATTGCTCCACAGGCTGGAAGTTTGTGTCGTCAAACTAGTGAAACCAGGTCCTTTACTCCCTAACCATTTGTTTCTCTCCCTGCCAATCCCTATGTTCTCTGGGGCCCAGATGTTGGAAGCGAGCAAGCCAGCAAGTCTGTCTTCCCTCCTGGGAGGAGTCCGTTTTTGTTAATTTTCTCAGGGACTGGGAAGGGCCGGTCTTCCATCTCATTCCCGCCTCCCCTTTTCATGGATGACTAAGAGTAAGGTCAAATTTTAAGGAACCAAGAGGAGGAAATGGAATAGGTCTGCTAGTCTTAAAAAAGAGAGTCGAGTTATGAAAGTTTGGTGGCGTAGCAGGGTCAAAAGAAGGCCGAAGTCTTGTTATTAGTGGGCCATGAGCATATTTGTAGGCATGTGGAAGGAACCAGAGGAGAGAGTGACTGATGGAATAAATTCTCCACAAAGAGGGTGGGGTTTGCAGGGTTGCATTTCCTCAAGGAGGGAGGAGCACATCTTCCCTTGGGGTGGTGAGATCAGAGGGAGGCTGGGAGGACACGCCAGTTTGTTTAGAGGAGAGGAGAGCGCTGGCTGAAAGGCATCCTAGGGTCTAGGACCAGAACTGTGAGATCCTGGTAATAGGTAGAGAGGGAAGTCCTTTTACCTATCTCTGTGGGAGATGAAACAGGCGAGGTCATTCCGTCGCGTGCGTGTGGAAGTGGGAGCTGGAAACAGACCTCGTGGTGAATTTAACCAGTGAACAAAGAGAAGTTACAGGATTCACAGCCCTGACTGGAGCCCAGGCTTCGTGAGTCTGTGTCCAGCGCATTTCCGCCCCACGTACCCTGACGCTTTCATCTGAGGCTCACCTCTGTCATATTTCGTGAAATTGGTTTTGTTTACATTTTGGCTTTACTCAGAGACATAGAGAAAAGTTCAGCTAAATAAGTAGATCTTCTCCTTCTCTTAAAAACTATTTTTTGTAAAAAGAGAATACATTCAACATAAAAAATTAGAAAATGTAGGTAAGCTGAAAGGAAAAAACATCACCCATAATTCTATTAATACAATCTAAAGATAAGATCATACGCTTCAGAATTATAGACATAAGTGACAGTTTTTCAATTCCATGGAAACACTATGATGATAACTATTAATTACTGTTTATCCCATACCAGGTACTGAGTGGGGTGCTCAGTATGTGTCATCTTGTTTAATTCTCTCAACAGCCCTATTTTATCAATACTATTATTATCTCCCTCTTATAAGCGAGGAAGCTGAGCTAGGGAAAGATTAAGTAACTTGTCTAAGATCACAAAAACAAGACAAGGCAGACGCGGGGCCAGACACCTGAGCCCATGCACGTAAATTCTGTGTGGATACTGCTATTAAATGAAAGAGTATTTGGGCCTGGTGTGGTGGCGCATGCCTGTAATCCCAGCATTTTGGGAGGCCGAGGCCGAAGCTGGGATGGCTGGAGCCTAGGAGTTCAAGACCAGCCTGAGCATTGAGGTATAGCTGATGTACAATGAGCTATACATATCGAAAGTGTACAGTTTAACAAATTTTGACATTTATGTACACTCACGAAAGCAACTCTATGATCAAGGTAACAAACATCCTGGACCCCCAAAAGTGCATTTATGGCCCTTGTCATTTCTTCCTCCTCTCCCTCCTGCCTCCCTTACCCCAGGCAATGAATTTGCCTTCTGTCACTACATACTAGACTCCATTTACTGAAATTTCATATGTCTAGTATCCACTCTCTTTTTGCCTGCCTTATTTCCCTTAGCAGTTACTTTGAGATTCATTCATGCTGTTAGTATATCCGTTCATTCCTTTTGTTGCTGAGTAGCATTCCATCACATAGATGCACAGTTTATGTATCCATTCACCCGTTGGTGGACATTTGGGTTGCTTCTAGTTTTTGCCTGCTATGAGAGAGCTGCTATAAATGTTCATGTTTATGTCTTTGTATGTTTTCATTTCTCTTGGGTCAGTAGCCAGGAGTGGGTGGTTGGGTCATATGGTAGGTATTTAACTTTTTAAGAAACTGCAAAACTGTTTTCCAAAGAACATTTATCATTTTACATTCCTACCACAGGGTGTGAGGGTTCCAGTCTCTACATATCTTTATCAACATTTGATGTGGTCAGTCTTTTAAATTTTAGCCACTTTAAAGGCATGTAGTAGGATCATATTGTAGTTTTGAATTAATACAAGGCTTTTAAATTGTTTAGTATGTAATAATTCATATTTCCTGTAACAGTTATGTCACTTCACATACCAATTAGTAAAAGGAGAAAAGAAGAAATGTAAAAATTGTTTCTGGTCCTAGAATTAATAGTTACAAGTTCCCTTTATAGTCCCTTTTCTGTGTTAACTATAATACTTTTTAATACATTCTGTCTAAACATAGCAACAGCTCTTCAAAGCAGGCTTACTTCTATTTTACAGATGAAGAACTGAAGCTAAGAGAGGTGAAGTGACTGACCCAGGGACCCACAGTTAGAACAGAGTGAAGATTTGACCTCAGAATCTGTTCCAATGCTAGTATACTCTGGCCCTCATGCTATATTCCATTTGTAGTTCATTGTTTTCTTTTCTTTCTTTCTTTTTTTTTTTGTATGTGTGTGTGTGTTCAATCCACTTTCCCACTATTGCTTCCTTCCCCAGACGTGGAATATGGAACTCAAGCCTTCAAAACAGCTAGCTCTGCCAGCCAACCCAACAATAAGGGAAATTATTTTTAATGTAAATACTCTGTGGAGTCACCACTTGTAAAGGCTCCAAGCCTGCAAGCCTGGGTGATGAACAAGCATGTCCCGACTCATTCGCAGCAGCCCAACCTCTGGGTTAACAAACCAAGTTGGTTAACACCATGTACGTAACAAGAGCCCACTTCACAGAAAACAGAATTATTATTCTTAGGCTGAGCCATCCTTCACTTGTGGAGCTATTTCCATTTCAGATGCAACCTTCCATTCAACAAACATTTATTTTGGATCTAGCTGCCACAAGTTGAGAGCCTATCATGAACCAGGCACGTTTATGAATTATCCCATTTATTACATGCACAGTTCCTCTCTGTATATGATTGTAGGCGAGAGTTTGTTTATCTGAATCTGGCTTCTCTGGCCCTTGCTAGTTGATGGGGTGGCCACTTCACCTCTCCTAACACCAGTTTCCTTACCTATGAGATCGCAACATATTACCTATATCACAAGGGTTGTAGTGAAGATTAAGTGGAATAATGGAAGTGTATAATGCATGTTTTGTATTATTGTTCCTGTTTTCATGATAAGAAAAAAGCTTTTGAGATGTTGAATAGTTGCGCTGAAGCTGCACAAGTAATTAGGGGCAACAAGAAAATTCGCATGCTCAACAGAAGGCACCCAAGTTCCACATTGTCCTGTCTTCTCACTGCCAACCCACTTTGTGTCCCCAGAAGGCCCTCAAGAAGCTGGCATGGAAGAACTGCCACATTCACAGCTTAGTTTTGCAGAAGTTATGCCTGCCTTTTTTTTTTTTTTTTTTTTTTTTGAGATGGAGTCTCATGCTGTCACCTGGGCTAGAACGCAGTGGCATGATCTTTGCTCACTGCAACCTCTGCCTCCTGGGTTCAAGCAATTCTCTTGCCTAAGCCTCTCAAATAGCTGGAATTACAGGCATGACCACCATGCCCAGCTAGTGATTTATTGATTTATTTATTTGTTGGAGTCCTGCTCTATCGTCCAGGCTGGAGTGCAGTGGTGTGATCACG
>NW_022437118.1:824011-914599 GCF_009761245.1 Sapajus apella
GTGCTGGGATTACAGGCGTGAGCCACCGCGCCCGGCCCTAATTTTTGTATTTTTAGCAGAGACGGGGTTTCACCATATTGGCCAGGCTGGTCTCAAACTTCTGACCTCGTGATCCACCTGCCTTGGCCTTCCAAAATGCTGGCATTACAGGCGTGAGCCACTGCGCGTTGCCTTTTTTTATTTTTAGTAGAGACAGGGTTTTACTATGTTGACCAGGCTAGTCTCAAACTGCCGACCTAATGATCTGCCCACCTCAGCCTCCCAAAGTGCTGGGATTACAGGGGTGAGCCACTGTGCCTAGTCCTTGCCTGCCTATTAAAGACAGTTTGGAAAATAATGGAAAAAGAAAAAGATTGTTTATAACCTTAACCCAGTCCCAACCACAACGACACTATGAGATATTTTGTTCTCTTACCCTGTAACAAGAGTTATGCTTGT
Organism: Sapajus apella; assembly: GCF_009761245.1. Classification (NCBI taxonomy): domain Eukaryota; kingdom Metazoa; phylum Chordata; class Mammalia; order Primates; family Cebidae; genus Sapajus; species Sapajus apella. Next base: position 824,450 of record NW_022437118.1, read on the forward strand.
TTCTTAAGTAGTTTGTAATCACACTACAAGTACAGTGCTAAATTCTTTGTTTTCGGCTTATGTTGTAGATATTTACACATAACTTTATACTTTCTCTGTATTCTGACAGCTGGAGAGGAGATATCTGAGTTTACTCACCTTTTCCTGCACAGCAGGATATTCTTGCCTTTTCCTTTTTCTCACTATTAATAAAAATACTGTTGCATGTATTTCAGAATACTTCCTGTGGATAGATTCCCCTGAAGTAGAATCACTGAGTCAAGGATAATTCACACAAAGTCAAATTTACCCTTTTTAGGTGTAAAATCGTATAGCCACCCTCACAATCAAGATAGAGATGATTTCCATCACCCTGGAAAGTTTCCCAGCATGCCTTTGTCATTCATCTCCTCCCATGACCCTAAGCCACTTTGGCAACTACTGACCTGTGTTCTGTCCCTATATTTTTGTCTTTTTCTGGATACTATATGAATGGAATTAGCCTTTTGAGTCAGGCCTTTTGCCCTTAATGTAATGTTTTTGAGATTCATCCATGTTGTGGTGTGTTATCAGTAGTTTGTTGCTTGTTCCTTTTTATTACAGCATAGTGTTTAATTGTATGGATGTACTATAATGTGTCTATTCACTACTGATGGACATTTGGGTTGTTTTTAGTTTTTCATGATTGTGTATATCATTTTTATAAATATTTGCATAGAGGTTTTTATTTGAGCATAAAGTTTCATTTCTCTTGGGTAAATACCAAAGAGTGGAATTGCTGGATTAATAGTTAGTGGATATTTAACTTTATAAGAATCTGTCAAACTTTTCCAAAGTTGGTGAAAGGATTTGTAGTTTCATAGGTAATTATGAGAGTTGTAATCATTCCACAGCTTTATCAGCACTTGTTATTGCCAGAGTTTGTTTGTTGGTTTGCCATTCAAATAATGATCTAATGGCTATCTTGCTGTGGTTCAGATTTGCATTTCCTTAATGATAAATGATGTTGAGGACCTCTTCATGTGCTTGTTTCTACCCATATCTCTTCTTCAGTAAATTGCCTGTGCAAATCTTTTGACCACTTTTTAAATTCAGTTGCTTGGTTTTTTTCTTAGTGACTAATGAGAGTTCTTTATATATTCCATAAACAAATCCTTTATTAGATTTTTTTTCAAATATTTTCTCTTAGTCTGTGTCTTGTCATTTCCTTTTCTTAACAGTATTTTTCAAAGACGATTTTGAACAAATAACTTTTTGTTTTAATGAAGCCCAGTTCATCCATTTTTTATCCTATGAATCACCTTATCCAAGAAATCCTCGCCTATGCCACAGTCACAAAGATTTTCTGACAGGTTTCCTTAAGAGGTTTTATAGCTTTAGGTCTACCTTTAGATCAGTGATCCACTTAGAGTTAATTTGTGTGTGTGGTGAGAAGTATGTGTTGAACTTCATTTTTTTTTTTTTTTTGCATATGGATATCCCGTTGTTCCAGTATTCTCTGCTGAATTGATTAGATATGTGTGAATCTATTTCTGTTTTATCTATCCCGTTCCACTGATCTATGCCTTCTGTAATTGCATGGATTTTGTCATCACCACAGCCTTGATTACTGTAGTTTTGTAATAAGAAGTCTTGACCTAAGATAAGTCCTCCAACTTTGTTCTTCTTTTCAAAATTGTTTGGCTAGTTTCCATTGCTTACAATGTCATATAAATTTTAGAATCAGCTTGCCATTTTCTCAAAAAGGCCTTCTAGGCTTTTGATGTGATTGTGTTAAATCTATAAATCAATTTGCAGAGAGATGGCATCTCAACACCATTGGCTTTTCCAGTCCTGAAATGATATCTGTCCATTTATTAAGGTCTCTGATTTTCCTTAAGGTTCTTAATACATTTTGTCAAATTAAAAGTTGGTTTTCTGCTTCCTTGCTGTGGTGTTTAGCACATGGCTGTGCCCTTGTGGATAACAGATTCACGTTTCCTGCAAAAAACTCTACTAGTTTACACTTTCTCTCAATTGTGCTTTATTTCCCAGGCATCTGGCCCCCTCTTTTCCACATTCCATGGCTTATAATAGATTGCCTTATTTATTTAATAGGTTTTAACTCTTTATCAAAATATACATACAGAAAACTATATAGTTATATATATATTTTCATATGTAGTTATATATAGTTTATATATACAGTATACATCTTGGTAAATGTTCACAGGTGAAAATACCCAGTCAAGAAACAGAACATCACCAGTACTCTGGAAGCCTCTTTGTGCCCCTTCCAATCCTGCCAGCAAGAGGAGCCATTATCCCAGCTCCATAGTAGTTCTGTTATGGCTAAGCATTTATTGCAGTAAGCGACCTTCTAGGCTGTCACTCCAGGTTCCTAAAATGTTCCCGGCCTCCTCATTGTGCTTCTTTCCCTTCCGAGATTCTGTTAGCACCTAGAATGCCCACTCCTTCTGCCTTCTCCTTCCTTATTTCTTCTTTCAGCTTTCTTTAAATTTTTTAAAAATTATTTATTTTTATTTATTCATTTTTTTTTTTACAGACAGGATCTTGCTCTGTTGCCCAGGCTGGAATATAGTGGCATGATCATAGCTCACTGCAGTCCCAAACTGCTGGGCCCAAGTGATCCTCCTGCCTCAGCCTCCTGAATAGTTAGGACTACAGGTGCACATCTCCATGGCTGGCTAATTTTTAATTTTTTTTTTTTTTAAAGATGGGGTCTCCCTATGTTGCCTCGGCTGGCCTTGAACTCCTGGCCTCAAGCCATCCTCTCACTTGAATGGATGGTTCAAAGTATTGGGATTCCAGGTGTGAGCCATTGCACCCTTTTCCAGCTTCCTTGAAGTGTCCTCCTCACTTTTCCAGCTCAGTTTAAGTTTCGCCTGTGCTGGGCAGCCTCTCCCTTTTCCTCCTCTCCCTAGCTTCCATTAGCATTGGACTTTCCTTCATTAACACTCCTGTCATGGTGTATTGAAGTTGCTGTTTCCATTTGACTGTAAGATCTTTGAGGTCTGCAATTAGCTTTTCTCTGGACCCAGTGCCTTCTATGGGGCCTGGCATGCAGTAAGAGATAAATGATTGAATGTTGGGTGAATATTGAGTGTCTGGGAAACTGATTCCCCAAAAGGTTAATCCCTTTGCTCACAATAGGTCTGCTGGCTGTCAGTCCTCACTGTCTTCTTTTCAGACTTCTTTTCCTCCTTATGTTGGCTGATTCTTTTGTGATTTATTTATTTTTTATTTCCATGCTGCCCCTAGAGCCAGTGAGAAAATATCATAGCTCTTTTGGCTATTTTATCCACCATTATGATGATAAGTAAGGGAGGATGATACCCTCTATTCTTCATCTTTTATAAGAGCAATAGCTTTTAACCTGTAAGGTCTATGAATCCAGTCTCCTATTTCAGTAGCAAGTGTGCAGGTATAGAAGACTTTCCGCAGCGGTTAAATCCTTCATATCTTCACGCTGCCACCGACACATTTTGAGATGCCCCCTCGCCGTTACTAAGAAGGCAGCCATATCCCAGTGTTTGTTGCTCTGTATCAGGATCTAGCTGCTCCTAAAAATGATGCCTGGGAGTGTTTTTGTGTAGAGTTGGCACCGCAGTGGCTGAGTATGAAAAATGCAGAGTCCAGCCTGAAGACTGGATAAATTCCAGATCGTGGAGCAGTAAAGGGAGAAAAGGGATCTCATTGACTTTAAACACCACCGTGGCTCAAGTAATGATTGGAGTGGTTTACATCTACCAGAATAGATGGCAGGTTTTACCAAACCCTAAGAAGACAACCCCACCTATTGGTCATTTGAGTGCTCTGTTCTGATTGACTCAGGTCTAATTGGGGGACTGAAGTGGTCACTTAACCATCATCTTAGTCTAGCCCAGCCAACCAGGGGATGTTGATGGGGGAGCAGGTGGCGGGAAGGTTAAAGGTTGTTCTGGGGAAGGAAGAATAGCTGAGGCTAAAGAGGGAAGCGTCCAGGAGGAGCTGTCCTCAGGGGTCATTGAAAGGAGAAGATCAGAGTATGCTGGGCTGGAGGGGGGAGTTCCAGGTACATGGGCCAAAGTGGGCAAAGGCTTGGACATGTATCTATGTGTGTTTGGGCTTCTCCAGTCCAGGCTGTGTCTCTTCAGAGCCTCTGTGGAATCCCTCCCCAGTGGTTTTGTGAGTATGCCCCAGGTACACATGGCAAGGGGAATGCCTCTGATTTAGGCCATGACTCCTGGAGATGGGCCAGTGCCCTGCATGACCAGGGCAGGACTGGGCAGGAAGACCGGTGTACCCATCCACCTTCTGTCCTTCAGGAGAAGATTGGCTGGCGAAAAGATGCACTGCATTTGCTGGTGTTCACAACGGATGATGTGCCCCACATCGCACTGGATGGAAAACTGGGAGGCCTGGTGCAGCCACACGACGGCCAGTGCCACCTGAATGAGGCCAACGAGTACACTGCATCCAACCAGATGGTGAGTGCTGGGGACCAGACCCCCCACTCCCTGATGCCTCTCCTGTGACCCTGCCCTTGGTCTGAGTACTCACCCAGCCTTGAAACCTTCCTCTGGCCCTCAGTATTCACTGGCTTTCTGATCCATTCTTGGTGTTGGGTTTCAATATTCCATCTTCTCCACCTGGGTTTTTGGAGCCCCTCATTGACTGACAACATTTCTCAGGGATTTCTGTAGCTGGTTCATCTTTCTGCCAATGTGCATCTAAATGGGGAGTGTTGGATTGGGATACAGGTGGCCCAGGGGAAACAGGATAGTTCTCATAGTGGGGAGGGGATCTTAAAGGAGGGTGGGTGCTATGCTCCCGCAGAGGTTAAAACTGGGATGGCAGTTATAGGGCATGACTTCCTGATGTCTAGAAATGGGCTTCCAGAGGTGTGAGCTGCCTGTCAGCGTCAGGAGTGGACAGAGGTGTTCTGCACGGAATGGGAGGTCCCAAGGACCCTCTACTCCCAATGGTCTATAACCACAACTATGCATTTTAAAAGAATTTTTTCAAAATTTCAAACATTCTTAATAATAGACCAGCAAAATGAACCCCACATGCCTATCACCCAGACCGAACAGTGATCAAGATCTCGCATACTTACTATGCAATTTTTCCTCCAAAATCTGCACCCTTTTCTTTCTCAAATCCATTCTGGTGGCCAAAGAGGAATTCTTCCCAATTTTCTTTCCTAGAAAAGCCCGTTTTCTCCAGTTTCAAGAGGTGGTCAGTGCTCAAGCCTTCCATCTTGTCTAGGAATAATGGAATCTGAAAAAAGGATTGTAACTGTAGGACCTCACCAGATGCGGACTCCCATACCCATCAGTCCTAGAAATCCCTTAGGTCGCTGTTAAACTGCCTCTCACCTTCCTCTCTTCCTCCTTTCTCTGCACCTCTGCCCCATGGGACAACTTTTAGTCCAGAGCTTGGCTACCTCCTCTGCCTGTCTGAGCCACAAGCAGGACCTGCGGGGCATGTTGGCAGGCCTAACGTTTAGGCATAGGAGATGGAAAATATAGGGCAAGGAGGCGGGGAGGAAAAGTTTTAAAGGACAGAGGAAAGAGGTAAGAAGCGCTGATGGCAGAGGGCAGGATGTGGTGGCTATTCTCTATGGTGTCCCCACTCATTCCCCTCCCTGCTGAAAGGATGGAGACACACACCAGATATGGAAAACCTCCACTCATCACCTCTCCACTCTGAGGTGGGAGGAGTGAATCTGGTTTGGTGGATGCCAGAGGGTCCTTTCCTTGAGGGTCTCCTCTACTCAGCTCCTCAGTTCAGGATCTGCCAAGGAGGCTTGGTTATTAAGGGACTCTAAGGGCCCACCTAAGGAAAAGGTGCTTCCATGGCAAATGCTGGCTGCTGAGTGTGCATTGCAGCCAGGCATGGTGTGCTCATGTAAGCTCGCCTCTTTTACATTCTTTGTTAGGAATGTCACAACCTTGACTTTTGCCTTTGCCCTAGGACTATCCATCCCTTGCCTTGCTTGGAGAGAAATTGGCAGAGAACAACATCAACCTCATCTTTGCAGTGACAAAAAACCATTATATGCTGTACAAGGTATGCTGAGAGGGAGGGAGGCTAGTGGTTTAATTCTGGGGGCCAAGCTGACCCTAAGGTGACTGGGAGATTAGAATGTGGGGTAGGGTGAAAGGGGTGGTGAGGAGTGTTTACAACCCTGCCTGTATGGGGGAAATTCAAAGGAGGGGTGGAATATAGCCCAGTCTTGGTCTAATGGAAAATAACAGGAGGAAACAATTAAGCATTCGCATAGCAGTGTATACGTTACAAGAAATTTGAACATATAGAATCTAATGTGATTCTGAGAAAAACCTTGAAAATAGCATGAATTCCCATTTTTGGGTGATGAAATGGAAACAGAGAGAGGCTCACTCTAATAGAGAAGGGAAATATAAAATGAAGATATAAACAAAGAAAAGTAAGGCATCTCATCAGGCTACATCGCTAATCCCAGTATTCCAGAGCTTTATGCCTGAGCCTGCAGACTATAGGAGACCAGTGGGCCAGTCTGACGCAAGAATTCCCACAGAAACCAATAAATGTGCTGAGTGAAAGAGCAATCTATGTATGGATCTGTTCCGTCTAAAGAAACTGTTCCTGGGTCACCTCAGATTATCTTCAGAAACTCCCCTCATGAACGTGCTCCTTCTCACAGTCACAGATGGGCCACGTTTGAATTACAAATCTCCCCAGCGTGCTCATGAAAGCTAAATGTATGCTTGCCTTTTTTACATGGTGAGGCAATGAGAACTTAATCTGGAATCCCTCTCTACCCTCCACCCACAGAACAGCTGGCCATAGTTCCCTCTCCTTTTTTTTTTTTTTTTTTTGAGACGGAGTTTCACTCATGTTGCCCAGGCTGGAGTGCAATGGCGCGATCTCGGCTCACCACAACCTCTGCCTCCTGGGTTCAGGCAATTCTCCTGCCTCAGCCTCCTGAGTAGCTGGGATTACAGGCACGCACCACCATGCCCAGCTAATGTTTTTTGTATTTTTAGTAGAGACGGGGTTTCACCATGTTGACCAGGATGATCTCGATCTCTTGGCCTCGTGATCCACCTGCCTCGGCCTCCCAAAGTGCTGGGATTACAGGCTTGAGCCACCGCACCCGGCAGTTCCCTCTCCTTCTTGTTCTTAAATGTCCACAAAAGAACCTTTGTCTGATTGTATTTTTCTATTACTCCTGCCTGAGGTTGTCACTGATAAAATGCCACTTACATTTTCTTAAGTTCTTTATCCTCCTTTAGTCCAAATCAACTTTAGAAGATGAAGCAAGGGAAAAGGATTGTTTTTCTTTTTTGTTTAGTGGAAGACAGCAGGATAAAGCCTATTCAGGGCATGGTGGTGCATGCCTGCAATCTCACCTACCAGGGAGGCTGAGGCAGGTGAATCTCTTGAACCCAGGAGGCAGAGGTTGCAGTGAGCTGAGATTGTGCCACTATACTCCAGCCTGGGGGACAGAGCAAGACTCCTTTGCACAGAAAAAAAAAAATGCCTATTCACTTACAAATAACGTTTTAAGGTGGAAGAAGTCCACCTTGGCTTAAGCGTCCTTCCTCAGAGCTAAATACATCTTGCTTGGGGAGGGGGCCCACCCAGTCCCAAGGCAGGTGGAAGGCAGTGGATGTGTCTGTCACTGTTAGAAGTGGCAGACTTGGGAGTTAGTACAGATGAAAGAAGAAAGGTGGGTACTTCAAGGCTGCCCCTTTGCCACAGGACCTCAGAGGTCCTTGGGAGGCCACCAGCTGTATCTCAGCTTCCTAGAGATTAAAGAAAGGACCTATACTTGAGACCCTTGGAAAAGTTACCCTTTTCACTCCTTCTGAACAGATTGAGCAGATCCTGAAAGCTGAACCTGGAAATGCCTCAGATTCCAGGGGAGAGATGGCAAGAAACTCTCAGGAACTGTCAACCTTAAAGGGTGGGCTTTTAGAGAGCTGTCCATTACCGTGGGAGAGGAGGCATCTCAAGACATTATCCTGTAGGGAAAGATCTTGTGAGCCCCTTTCCTGTGGATCTGTAGGGCTGGATATTCCATGGCCTACTGCAGCAACTGTTCACCCATGCCATTTCTTCTTGCCGTTCCCTGTGGCATCTTCTTCAATTCATGGTGGGAGAGGGTGGCAGGATATGGTACCAGGAGCCTTTACTGGTCTAGCCCAGTGTAGCAAAGCTCACTTTGACAGTTGGCAGGGCAAAATGAACTTATTTCTTTTCTTTACTTTTTCTCCCAAGAATTTTACAGCCCTGATACCTGGCACAACGGTGGAGATTTTAGACGGAGACTCCAAAAATATTATTCAACTGATTATTAATGCATACAACGTAAGTCACCAGCCTCTTCCCCCACTGCCACCTGCACTCCACCCCCTCCCACTGAGGTCCCGCAGCCGCCATGGGCTCAGGTGGGCGGTTCGCTGTGCTACTCTGCTTGGCTCTGCTCCCCCATCCCCTCAAGTTTGGTGTCTTCTTCTGCTTCACTCAGGGTCAGGGTGGAGAAGCCCATCCTGCATGATGCGTCTCCCTCTCACCTCTGCCATCTTGACTCTCATCTGCACATCTCAGTGAGCCAGGGAGTAGCTCAGACTCAGGCTGGTGGCCTAGGAAGTGCTTAGGTTCTGACACCTCTTGTGGGCCACAGTGGTATTCTCCACCAACCCAGTGCCCAGGCTAACCCTGCCACCGTATTCCCTGTGTGAGGGAGCAGAGCACCGAGAGCCCCAGGCCCATGCTGCAAGATGTGAAAAGCTTGCACACTGAGCTCACCTCCCAGTGGCAGGACGGGAGTCCCTCAGGCTCATGGAGCTCAGCGTAGAGCTGCAGACTAACATGGGAAAGGAGAATCATTTTTTTGTTTTCAATTTAAAAATATAGAGTCAGAGATAGGGTCTCACTATGTTGCCCTGGTTGGTCTGCTCTCAAACTCCTGGAAGCAGTCCTCCCACATCAGCTTCCCAAAATCTTGGCTTTACAGGCATGAGCCATCACGCCTGGCCAAAGAATCAATGTTTTGCCTGCCTACTTAGGACATGATTGTAATCAAGTCTTTTCAGAGGGTTTGTGAATGGGGCTGTTAAATTCTATGCTGTTGTAACATATTATGTGAAGCTGGCCCTAATATATTAAGTACAAGTTCTTATAGATGTGGTTTAGGAATCACTTTCACACTCCAAGCTATGCATCCACAGACTCACCTCCCAAATCCTTCTCTTTCCTACTCTCTTTTCCCTCAATTCATAACATTCCAGAAGTACTTGACTCGGATCTACCTTCTCTCAGGCAAATGGGAGGCAGAGCCCTTGTGCCGGGAAGTGTGTGCCCTCTGCTGTCCCCTCCCTTGTGGGCCCCAAGATGGTCATGGCATCCAGTGTCTACCTACCCACTCAAGGGGACAGGTTGTTTCTAAATTGCTATTCAGAGTAAATCTTCCGTTAAAACTGAGTCATACACAGACTGATTGTGGCTTAAGTAACATTATTGGTCCTAAACTTGGGTAAAATAGGTTTTTGTGGGTTAAACTAGGACCCTAACAAATCACTGTGGCATCACACATCTGTGAGAAAAGTCCTCTTGCCCTCCCAGCAGTGACTGGTTACAAATGAGTATTTAGAGCCTGGCCTTCCCCAGCGTTGGTCTTGTCCACCTGCCGATGTGGCCCTGTCTTGAGTTACAAAGTACTGCAACTAGGGAGAACCCTGGGGCTTGGGGTGTGGCCAGCCCTGTGCTTAGTCCCCTGGAGCCTCAGCATCCTAAAGGCAGCCAGGTGGGCAGCAGTGAGGATTTTTGGCTTGTTTTCCTTCCCTTCCTTCGCTGTTCCCAACACCCCCATCTCCTGTTGTAGCCAAGGGTCCTCTTGCTCTCACAGATTCTGATGTTTCCGGAACTTCCTGTTGTGAGAAACTGAAGACTTCCTTCTCTCCTACCCCAGCGCCCACATACTAACATCCTCTTTTCTGTTCTCTGACCTTTAGAGCCTCACCAGATCCCATAGGCACTTCAGAACCCAGACTGCAGTGAGACAGGCTTTCCTAATTAACTTTACACTATAGTGACTTGCAGATTCCATGGTGAGTGATCTGGTTTACACTTCAGCAAGAAGGAGAACACCTAAGCTGGTTATGTGGGCACAATAGGTCTGCTGAAGTGTGACACCGAAAGAGGGTTTGGGATGTGAGCCTGCATGAGGAGGAGGAACCAGGCCTGTGAATGTCACCCTCCTTCCTGGGGTGAGCTGTGAGCCGCTTGGGTCTCAAACTCTGGACACTGAACTAAGAGAAGCAAAGCAAGAGCCAGAACCCCTGCCTTGCCACCCTCCTCTTCCCTCTGAGGATGCCAGGGCTGGGAGACCCCACGGGGCAGAAGGGGCACCACTGCTGGACCCACTTTCACAGACAGGGAAGCCACCGCTTGCCTCATGCTAAATCAGGGCCTTTGGGAAGAAATGGCTGAAGAGCAGCTCATCTGGGCTCTGTGGAGTGGGGCGAAGTCCCTCTTTAGGGCTTCTGAGGAGGGGCCACTTCTCAGCGTTTCAATGTCAGCCACCTCCTGAGTTCAGAGCTCTGGGCACCCCAAGAGCTTTGGCTGGTGAAGGCCCAGGCCCCTTGCTCCTGGCGGCCGTGATATTGGACGGCATCATGGTGCACAGTTCCATAGACCTGGCTGGGCCACCTTGCAGCAGTGGGGAAGGCACCCTGCTCAGACAGCGTCTGTGTGACTGGCGAGTTCTACATGTCTCTGCACCTGCTGGGAGCGCTTAAAATCAGGGAGCAGGAGACTTTATTATCGGTTCCCTGCATGGGATCTTGTAAGTGCTTAGTCCTGAGCAGGATTTCTTATATATCTACATTCATTTTCTTAGTGGAAATCCAGGGACCCAGGGTCAGGGAGTGAGAAAGGAAAGCATTCCCTGTGTGGTAGGCAGAGGCCAGGAGAGGAGTGGAGACCTCTCCCTGCTGATGAGGAGTCAGGTGCGGGGATGAATACAGGGAACAATTGTTCTGGACTGGAGCTGCTTTTGGAACCTGGAATGAATTCCCAGAGGAACTGTGGGAACCTAGCACTGTCGCTTGACTCTGCTAATTAAACTGGTTCCTATAGGTAAACATGTTGTAAAATGAAGCTGATGACTTATGAACGAACTTTGAAACTCAACGCTTTTAAAAATGAGTGATTACGACCAGCCTTGGTGGCTCACGCCTATAAATCCAGTGCTTTGGGAGGCCAAGCTGGGAGGATCACTTGAGGCCAGGAGTTTAAAACCAACTTGAGCAACATAGTGAGACCTAGATTCTACAAAAAAATTAGCTAGGCATGCTACTTGGGAGGCTGAGGCGGGAGGATCGCTTGAGCCCAGGAGTTCAAGGCTGCAGTGAGCTATGATTGTATCACTGCTCCGGCCTGGGCTGCAGAGCAAGACTCTGTCTCTTAAAAAAAAAAGGGGGTGGGGAGGGGAATGATTGTTAGAATACTCTCAACAATAATTATTCATATCCAATGGAAAACAGTTATAAAGCTTTATTGACATACAATTAACATATAGCAAACTATACTGATTTAACGGTGTAAGTGTTGACACAGGTATATACCTGTGAAACCATCACCACCATAAAGATACTGAACATGTCCATTACTCCAAAAAGTGACCCCTGATAATTCCCTCCTTCCACCTCTCCCTTCAGGTGAAGTTTTTAAAATATATGTTAAATATAAAAATGTGAAACTGCAAGGTATTTGAAGCAAGTTCAGTTGGTTGAAGCCATGTTAGGGGTATATTGGTGTTCCATGTTTATTAGAACCTGTGATACTGTGGCATAGGAAGATTATATATATATACACATATATATGTATATATATATATGTATGTATATATGTATATATATATGTGTGTGTATATATATATATATATATATAAACATTTTTAGGGGCTTTGTATTAGAAACTAGGGGCATATATATATATATATATATATATATATGTATGTAGATAAAAACCTTTGTAGATAAGGACACTAGGATTATCTTTTGTTATAATATTTGGTCTTTTAACGCTGGTTCCTGACACAGTTTTCGAGACCATTGTCATTTCCTAGGTAATAGGAGCATCTTTTCTTCTAATGAAGTGACTCTTCGGGGTAGGGGGGCTCCTGGATAGCCTCAGGATGGGGACTGGTTGCTGGGAAACCAGCCATGTGATTAGAGGGTTGGAACATTCAGCCCCACCCCATAACCTCTGGGGAGGTGGAAAGGGACTGAAGTTTGAGTTGATTCAGTAGCCAGAGATGTAACCAGTCATGCCTATGTAACAACACCTCCGTGCAAACCAAGAAGACCTGGGTTTGGAGGGCTTTGGGAAAGCTGTGGACAGGTTCCTGGAGAGTGGCACCAGAGAGGACAGGGAAGTCCAGCACCCTCCTCACATACCTTGCCCTGTTTCTCTTCATCTGGCTGTTCATCTGCAGCCTTTATCTCTTATTAATACGTGGGTAAGTGTAAAGTGTTTCTCTGAGTTCTGTGAGCCATTCTAGCAAATTGATGAAAGAAGGAAGGGGGATCATGGGAACTTCAATTTACAGCCGATCGGTTGGAAGTATAGGTGACAACCTAGTACTTGTGATTGGCATCTGTGGTGGGGGCAGTCTTGTGGGCTGAGCCCTTCACCCGGGGGACCTGATACTGTGTCCAGGAAGATAGTGTCAGAATTGTGCTGAATTAGAAGACAGCCAGCTGGTGTCCAGTAGAGAATTGTGTGGTGTGTGGGGGAAAAAAAATCCTCATATCTGGTGTCCGAAGTGTTGTGTTGAGTGGTGTGTGACAGTAGAGTAGGAAAAACAGTTTGGGTTTTTTCTTCTGAGTACTCATCTTACTTGCTGCTGTCCTGGCCAGTGGGAAGGGCTGGGCTGGACTGGACTTCAAGCTCCTTAAACTTGCACATTTCCTAACTTTGAGCCCAGCACAGGCCCCTGGTGCGTGTGGGGTGTGCCAGGGCAGCAGGAGAGGCTTTCATCAGCTCTGCTGTCTTTTCACCTGCTCCACACCCTGCCAGAGTCCAGTCACAGCTCTCTCCAGACAACTTGTGTTTCTGTCCCCTCACTGCCTGAGTGGTTTGGGTTGGATTTCATGAGTCAGGCAACACATGACTAAGTGTGGGTGTTGGCTTTTACCTCCCCTAGAGTGCTGGCAGACCATCTGTGGGGACATTCTGGGCAGATTTGGGTTGGAACATATGTAACAGCTGCAATGGCTGTGGTATTTGGCCAGGCTGAGGAAGGAGCCAAATGGAAAGGGTATGTTTAATTTCATGTCTTTGTAGAATCAAGTCTGGTATACACATCTCTCAGAGTGTGAAATCTTCAACTTGGATTTATGCATGTTTACTTGCTGTGCCGAATTCTTCACTGTGAGAAATCACCAAGCCATCCCAAGGGAGTTTGGCAATGTGGTGCTTTGCTCTGTAATGAGTGCTGGTGAGAGACTCCCTTCCAGAACTCAGCCGTGGAGCCCTGGGTCCACATGTGCAGAGGAGGCTGGTCTCATGTTGCACCCAGAAAGGCCTCTTCTCAGAGTGGGTGTGAACGGAATGAGTTGGAAGTCACTGGAGCTGCATGTGGATGGTGATATCAGAAGCTGTGGTGTGATTTTCCCTAGCAGAGCACATGTTTCTCTTTCTGTTGTTGCCATAAAGTCTGCTCCCACCCACTCCACAGCTGGCCCGACTTAAAGCAATTGCAGATGTGACCCAACCTGACCGAGTATTTAATAGCCTTTAAACTTCTGACGTTCCTGACGTTGTCTTCTTTTCCTACTGGAGAACTAAGGCGTCACCTTGAGGGGCAAATCTAGTAGGAGTTAATGGAATTTTAGGAGTCACGCATAAAAGTCTTCATGCATAAGAACTGCACTTTGACTCTCTACTATATTTTTATACTCCATCCATTCATTTATTCAACAGATATGTACTAGCAGCCTAATGTATGACAGGCATCATTCTGCACCTTGGAAATAAAATGTGAACAAAACACAGTCCCGCCCTGCAGGACTCATGGTTTTTGGGGCAGAAACCCTTACAACCAGGATACAACCTGACAATCTCTTTCCAAAGTAACAGAGCCAAATTCCTTTTTTTTTTTTTTTCCAATTTTTGTTTTTGTTTTTGACCTCCTCTGTGGACAGAGAGCCAATTTCCGAAGAAAGAAGTGCATATGAGGGGTGTGGATTAGAGAGAGCGCTAGGGTGGGTAGAGAATGCTTGCGTCTGGTCCTGTGCAGCTGAGTGGCCCTGGGCCACCTTTTCCTTGCCCTCACTTCTAGCTTCCATACATGAGAGGTTTGGGCTGCACCATCTCCACAGTTCTTGCTGCCTGAAATGTCTTAAGAGTTTATGATTCTAGAGACTCTGTGGGTAGCAGGAATAATACAAACTTCGTATCAAACATGGGGCCTACGGCCTGAGTAGAACATAAGAGTTCATTTCCATCTAATTCTTAGATGCTGACTCACAGAGTAGGAGTCCAAGTCGCTCTTGGTTTTTCCCAAATCCTCTTCCAGATCCTCCTTGGGTCTTTTCTTTTTCTTTCTCTTTTTTGAGACGGAGTTTTGCTCTTGTGGCCCAGGCTGCAGTACGATGACTCAACTCAGCTCACCGCAACCTTCGCCTCCTTGGTCCAAGCAATTCTCCTGCCTCAGCCTCCCAGGTAGCTGGGATTTCGGGCATGTGCCACCACGCCTGACTAATTTTGTTTTTAGTAGAGATGGGGTTTTGCCATGTTAGCCAGGCCGATCTCCAACTCCTGACCTCAGGTGATCCGCCTGCCTCGGCCTCCCAAAGTGCTGGGATTACAGGCATCAGCCACTGTGCCCGGCTCCCTTGGGTCTTTCAAGGGGAAGCTTAGGCAGACCTTGCTGGGGAACACTGGTGCTTCCTTCCAAAGTTTTGTTTGTGAACCACAGCAGGGTAGGAGAGCCCCATAGTTCAAGTGACCGTTCCCAGGTAATTTTTTATGTGTCTTCACTTTTCAGCTCTTTTACAATATACTGTTTTATCTCATCCACATACTTATTCACAGTTACAAATTTATTTTTAAATATTTACTTTGCTTTAAAAAATATTTTCATCTACTTGGCCTGAGCCCTTAGCATCACTGTTAAAATACTCATCTGTCTACCCATCCCTGCATTCACTCATTCATTCAACAACAGATTGTGCTAAGTCCCAGAGACATCTATGATACAGCCGTTGGACTTCACAACGTGGTAGGGAAGACAGATCTATAAATAATCACAGGCAGCAGAGTGCTGTGCCTATTGAGTGGCACTTTTGTGACCCTTGGCCAGTTAAGGCTGGCAAGTTGCAAGAGGAAGTGGATTTAAGACAGATTGTATTTTTAGAGTTGTAAAAGCACTTAGATAATTTGTTGCAAAGGGAGAGACTGTTTTTTGCAGAAAATGTTTTCAACAAGCTGTTAATTTGCTGGAAAACTGCATATTTCACTTATTCAACTTTAGCACTATGTGCTCTGCAAAAAAGGGGAAAAAAGAAAAGAAAGAAAACCCACAAGAGCAAGAGGCAAGTCTGTCTGCTGTTCTCTCCAACAGCCATGCTCCCTAGAGTGCACCTGAGAAGGGAGAGGGAATCTGCAGGGCCGTCTGCACATGTTGGGGTCCTTGTCTCTCAGATGGGTCCATCTTGCTATACTATGTGTTTAATAAATAGACAGACAGTTGTTTTAAATTTTTCTGAAAAATATGACCTCTGAATAAAAGCTGCTTACTTCATTTGGCCCCAGTCTCCAAAGTGGCATCTTCTTTAGAGATTTTCAAGGACAACTTTTTTTTTTTTTTAAGACAGATTCTCACTCTGTCACCCAGGCTTGAGTGCACTGACACAATCATAGGTCACTGCATCCTTGAACGCCTGGGCTCAAGCGATCCTCCTGCCTCAGCCTCGAGTAGCTGGGACTCGAGGCGTGTGCCACAAGGACAATTTTTTAAACTAATAGATACAGAAAATTTTACAAACTTTTCACAAACTAAATAAGTATCCAGCACCCAGGTCAAACACACAGAACATTAGCAAGCCCTAGACGTTCGTATTGTGCCCTCTTCTATCACAATCCCTCAAGGGCAACCATTCATTTTGTCTGTTTTTGAATTTTATGTAGATTTATAAAATATATATGCCTTTTGAATTTTATGTAGTTATAAAAATTGTTATATTTGTCAAATTTATCCATATTACTACACATAGTCATATTTTGTTACTTCTCATTACCGTTATGTTACTTCACTATACGAACATACTACAATTTTTAAAAATCCATTTTACTGTTGATAGGCATTCGAGGAATTTCCAGTTTCTAGCTATTGCAAGCAGTATTGCAGTAAACATTCTTGTCCATGTCTTTTTGGTGATGCATACACTTCTGTTGGGTATAGTCCTGGGTGAATGCTAGGTCTGAGGCCGGCCTTAGCTTTCGTAGATACAGCCTAATGGGTTTCTACAGGGTTGCACCAGTTTACACTCCCACCAGCAGGGTAGGACAGCCCCAGTTGCACTGCATCCTTTCCAACACTTGATGTTCGTAATCTTCATTTTTTCTATCCTGAAAGGTAATTTTGACCTGATTTTTGTTTGATTCACTGTCTTGAGAATACAATCCACACGTAAGATTGGATTCTCTCATTTTGTAGTTTCATGCTCATGCATATAGACCTCATCTGACTGGGATAGGTATGGGTGTGAATGATAGGGTAGATTCCTGGAGAAATTGCCTGTTGAGCTGATTTTGAAGGATAATGAGGAGCCATTGTGCAAAGGATCATTACCCTGGGCACATGGAAAGGCCCAAAGCCTGGAGTGCACATGGCAAGATTGAGGAACTACGTGTCTGAAGCCGAGAATGGGGATGAGAGGTGCCTCTGGAGAAGCAAGCAGGGGACAGAGCATAACCCCTTGAAGCAGATGTCATACAGCAGGTTGACCATTTTCAACTTCTCCAAGCTCACAGAGGGAGATCTCAGGCCGCGTCTCGAAAGATGTCATGTGAGTGCAGAGAGAAGGGAAAGGATGAGGGAGGGCCAGGGAACCAAGCTAACTGGCTCTTCCCTTGGCTTGGGATTCCTGAGTTACAGCAAACCATGTGGGCATCAGAAAACCAGTGTGGGAGCACCTCAGTCATGGCCTTTATTAAATAGTTGGGCTTCATTTTCTCTCTGTGTTCAGAGTATCCGGTCTAAAGTGGAGCTGTCGGTCTGGGATCAGCCTGAGGATCTTAATCTCTTCTTCACTGCTACCTGCCAAGATGGGATATCCTACCCTGGTCAGAGGAAGTGTGAGGGCCTGAAGATTGGGGACACGGTAAGTCTCACTCCAAGTTTGTATGAACTCTTGTTAGCATTGCTCATCAGTCTTTGAGTTCTAATAACTTTGTGACTTATTGGAGTCCTTTCAGAATTAGTATTCTGTTTTCCAATTCAGCTTCCCAGAGGAGTCTCCTAAACCTACTATGTATTATGTGTTCAGAATCCCAGGTGAACTTGTTAAAGAGCCCAGTCAATAGGCAGCCCTCCGCACATTGCCACCGAAGGCTTTCTCAAGTTGGCATTGTGACTTTGGTGTTTTAAACCATTATCCTCTTAGCTTGACACAGTTGTAATCAGGAGGAAGAGTACAGGTGGGAGTCGAAGAGACCTGGCTTTCATTCCTACTCTTCTGCAAATTGCTCTGTGCCTTGGATAATCTGACCCTCACATTTCCTTTTTGTAAAATGTAAAGAAAACCACTCCCCTCATTCTGTTTGGTAAAATAGAATGGATGACTGTACAGCAGTAGAGGACACAGACACCTTGTCCAGACTAAGTTTATTCAGCTGATGTGTGAAGATGTGTGCCTGTGCACTAAACCAAGGACTTGAGGCTGGGAGCAGGAAGGAGGATAGGTGGGTGACAAGAACACAGACACAGACATGGACAGAGAGGCCAGCCAGTAATGACACATCCTCTGGAGGTCGTGCCGCTGGAAGCAGATCATGAGCTCCATTCCTGACTTGCTTTGTGGACATATTTAGTGCTCAGGAAACAGAAAATCAGTGAGGGATAATTTACTTCCACACTTAAAATAATCTATTAAGAAACAGGAAAATTATAGAGACCTTACAAATAGATGGCTATGTCCTCTTGGCATTCATAGCACTAATGACGGCCAAGGCGGATATAAGCTGACTCATCCGCTGGCTTCAGGGAAAGGGCTTGCAAAGACAGGGAACAGTCACATGGCTGGTAGCAGTGGTCGCCACCAGCTTTTCCACATTCCACTGTAGAGCTTTTCCCATCCCCACTTTCACAACACACAGACATACCTCTCACCCTCCGCAAATCTTACTGTGGTGCCTTGCTCCCCCAAGTAAAGTTCACAATATCATATCGAAGTTGAGAAAATGAAGCCCTCTCATGACCAGCTACCAAGGCCTTTTCTAAGACACGTTGTTTCCAAGTTTCTTTTGCTTTTAACAAACTTGAAAGAAGGGCTAATCAGGCTGTCAGATGATAAGTCATTACAAATGATGATGATTGATTGATTGATTTTTTGGAGACCGAGTCTTGCTCTGTCACCCAGGCTGAAGTGCCATGGTGCAATCTTGGCTCACTGCAACCTTTGCCTCCTGGATTCAAACAATTCTCATGCCTCAGCCTCCCAAGTAGCTGGGATTATAGGCTTGCACCACCACACCTGGCTAATTCATACATTTTTAGTAGAAACGGAGTTTCACCATGTTGCTCAGGCTGGTCTCAAACTCCTGGGCTCAAGGGATCCTTCCACTGCAGCCTCCCGAAGTGCTGGCATTACAGGTGTGAGCCACCGCGCCTGCCACAAATGATTACTTACGGCTTTCAACTCAGAAGACACTCATAGAACAAGGTGACATTGCTGTAACAAAACTCTTGTTCCTATCTTTCTATTTATGGGAACTTTTTTTGTGCTTAAATCTCTACAAATGAAAAATAGAAATATAATTGATGCTGACCCCTGCATTGTTTAGCAATAATTAATGTTAGTTTACATCTGGCAGAAAGCCTCATCTCATCAAAGGGGTACTTCCAGTAAAATTTTACTGTTCAGTTTTAATAATTGTCAGAAGTTGCAGTGTATTTATGTTGTTTTCATCAATTATAATAATTACTCAATCCAGATGATTATAAAAAAAAAACACTAAAGCTTTGCAGTGACAGTACAGGATTTAAAGAGATAGTTATAAAAAATGGAATGAGGCAGAAATAGCCAAAAACCCTCAACAACATGTAAGTGAATTCTATAGATCTGTGGGTGGAATGTTTGGTGCGGCATGTCAGGAGAGCTGAAGGATGGTGTGGGAAATATACCCAAACAAGGAACCCTTTACTTGGAGAAATAGGTATGATGGAAAAGAGATGGGAGAGGGATGGACTATTAATCTAGCATCCACCAAGTTTCAGGAAGGCTGTCGACAATTTCTAATGACATCCTTAAAAATAAAGCAAATATTTAATAATATGTGTTGACAATAGCACAGTCAGGCACATTTGTAGCTCTCTGAGAGCGTTGATAATGCAGCCAGAGGGAGGTCTTGACTGAGGTTCCAATGTCTCTTGTCTGCTGTGTTTATCATTGGCTTGGGTTAAACTCATAGAAGACCTGCTTATCAAATATGGGAAGGTCACAGAGCTGGAGAAAACAGCTTATCTTATAAAGCGGAAAAATGAAGATATAAATGTATTTTTCAAAATTGAGCTGGATTGAAATAATGAAGATTAATGTCTGACGTTTTAGTTCAGAATATTACTAGGATATAGGAACTTAGTTTGATAGTAAAAGAAAAGCATCTGGCAGATTATAATGGCTCAAAGGCTTAATGCAAATAAACAGTGATTAAAAAAAAAGTCTGCCAGGTGCAGTGGCTGATGCCTGTAATCTCAATACTTTGAAAGGTCAAGGTGGGAGGATTGCTTGAAGCCAGGAATTTAAAACCAGCCTGGACAATAAAATGAGACCCCCATCTCTACAGAAAATAAAAAATTAGCTGGGCATGGTGGTGTACACCTGTGGTCTCAGCTACTCAGGAGGCTGAAGCGGGAAGATAGCTTAAGCCTAGGAGTTCGAGGCAGCAGTGAGCTATGATCACACCACTGTACTCTAGTGTAGGTAACAGAGTGAGACCCCATCTCTTAAAAAAAATAAATAAATAATGGCTGTGCACAGTGACTCACACCTGTAATCCCAGCATTTTGGGAGGCTGAGGCTTTAAAATGGTTGATTGCTTAGGCTCAGGGGTTCAAGACTAGCCTGGGCAACATAGCAAAACCCAGTCTCCCCCAAAAATACAAAAATTAGCTGGGTGTGGTGGAGAGCGCTGTAGTCCCAGCTACTTGGGAAGTGGAGGTGGGAGGATCGCTGGAGCTCGGGAAGTTGAGGCTGCAATGAGCCATGATTGGGACACTGCACTCCAACCTGGGTGACAAAGTAAGACCCTGTCTCAAATAAATAAATATAAATATAAATAGCAGGCCAGGCGCAGTGGCTCATGCCTATAATCCCAGCACTTTGGGAGGCCAAGGCAGGTGGATCACCTGAGGTCAGGAGTTCGAGACCAGCCTGGCCAAGATGGTGAAACCCCTCCTCTACTAAAAATACAAAAGTTAGCTGGGCATGGTGATGCACACCTATAGTCCCAGCTACTTGGGAGGCTGAGGCAGGAGAATCGCTTGAACCTGGGAGGCAGAGGTTGCAGTGAGCCGAGACTGCACAACTACACTCCAGCCTGGGTGACCAAGCGAGACTCCATCTCAAAAAATAAAATAAATAAATAAAAAGTAATGCCAGTTGAAGCTGTGTTAATAGAGATATTTTGAAACCTCACATCTGAAGTTCCTTATTCAGTTATTTTTTTATTTTTAGAGACTGGGTCTTGCTCTGGTTCCCAGGCTGCAGTACAGTGGCTCGATCATAGTGCACTGTAACCTCCAACTCCAGGGCCCAGGTGATCCTTCCACCTCAGCCTCCCAAGTAGCTGGGACCACAGCTGCACCACCATGCCCAGCTAATTTCTTTGGTTTTTTTTTGCAGAAACAGAGTCTCGCTATATTGCCTAAAATGGCTTTGAACTCCTGGCCTCAAGTGATCTTCCTGCCTTGGCCTCCCAAAGTGCTGGGACTACAGGCATGAGCCACTGTGCCTAGCCCAGCCCAGTTCTTTTTTGAAAAAGAAAAGTGACAAGCAACTATCACGACGAACTGTTTAGAAACTAGGAAGGGCAAAGGAACTAATATTTGTTGATAGTAAGATTGTAAAGTCAGAACTCTTTTCAGATGTAAAAAAACTGAAGCCAATTTATGCTGTCCTAAGTGAAACGGAGAAAGTCATTCTAAATATATTGGGGTTCCTCATGGAATATGAAGTGGAAATACAGTTAGTCTTGGGAAGGACCAGAAACGATCTAGTCAGTGAGTGGTTCTGTGTTCACTAATTCCCTGTGAGGAAGACATTGTTATTCATGCTGACAGATGGGGAAGACTGAGGCACAAAGCATACAGGTACACAGCCTGTAAGTGTCGAAGGGAAAATGCAAAGCCAGGGCTTTCCGTTCTGAAGCCAGCTCCCTCACCACCTTTATCCGGCCTCTTGGTGCTCACAATTCTATTCTACCAAACCTACTTCAAAGGGCTCTACCGGCGCAAAGTATGATCCTGAGGAACAGGAGCCTCCACGGGAGAGTGCCGCTGACTGAGCCCCCCTGCACCATGTGGGGAGCCCAGCACTTGCACACTGCTGACGCACAGCCTGGGATTTGAGGATGAGCATGACCTGACCCAGCTCACCCAGCTAAGAGGCAGTGAACTCACAAGCCAAACCAAGGCCTTTCTCCATCCACACCAGGTCATCCCACTCATCCCACTCCCCATTACAGAGCAAATGGTATTTGTTAGCATGGAATAAGGATATCCAATGTGCCCTGTCCATTGTGCCCCTTAACTGTGGTGGGTGCATTACTGCTGCTGTCTGCTTCTTATAGCAGCTTTATAAGGGAGCTATTCCTTCCCCATTTTATGTATGAAAAACTAAGACTCAAAATGGGGCCTGAGAAGCACGGCAGAACCCTCAAGCATCAGGAGCCAAGTCGGGGGCTGCTTCTGAGGCCACAGTGCATGTGTTTCCCCTATGCCTCATGCAATTTGGGAGTGACAGCTTCGAGGAAGCATACAGTGGTGTCGTGGCCACTTGTGGATGACATTCTAGTGTACAGATTTTTATTTTTGCTGGGATACCTCAGAAAAATGGGGAAACTGTCAGAGCTTAGAAATAGATTTTACATGATTTTCAAATGCTCTGAAACTCTCAGATATATCGAGATGGTTTTTAGAGCACATGAAGCAACACTAAAGGAGAAGGGAGCTTCTGCTCAGGCCGGCATGTTTTGACAGCTCTTCCTGTGGGGTCAGATGGGCCAAAGCCCTGCGGGAACAGCAGGGCCCCTAGGCAAGTGTCCTGAGCTGGCTCTTTGTTTCTACTCACTGTCCCAGCGTTGTTGTCTTGCTGTCCAAAGGCCACGGTCACATGACCCCTGGTTCCACTGCAAGGGCTGTGGGGTTTTTGTTTTCTGTGGATGAAGACAGGCTGGCACAGGGCAGTGGCCACTCTGCTCTTCAGAACCAGACATGATTCTGTTCACAAGGGCCACCCAGGCCAGGAGAGGCAGCTCTCTTGCGGGCCTTGGAGGCAGAACTGGCTCCATCATTTGTAGTGTAGTGCACAGTGAAAATATGGGTCCATGTTCAAAAATCATTAAGAATTCCAACACAGCGATCACAGAGCACTTAAGCATGGGCCCTTCTGAGTGGGGGCCCTCATGATCGCACAGGCACATGGCCCGGGAGCCAGTCCTAGCACTGGGAGCTGAGGGGTTTTCCTTTTTGAGGAAAGAGAGGGGTCCGTCAGTAACTCTGATCCCCGAGACAGAAGGGGTGCGCTTACAGCTGGGACCGGTCTGATTTTCCTAAGCCTGGTGCCCAAGAAGGGAAACTTTCCATCCCTTCTCTCAGGCTGAACTGTATCCAGAGCACTGGCAGTTGGGCTCTGGCAAGCAGGGGTGCTACTGCGTGTGTGAGTGTTTCCCTCTGGACGTGTGTCCCAAAGTCACACATTTCAGAACTCGCGAGTGACTGTGCTGACATCCACTCATGCTCAGTAAGTGTTTCTCTGTGAAATCCTGTGCTCGCTCAGGATGTATAGATGAAGCTGCAGGTCAGGGGCTCAGAGTCTGGTGGAGGAAATAACGTGCAGAGGAGTCAGCCCCATAGAGGGTGACGAGCACTGTGAGAAAGCCAGGTGTGACACTGCAGGAGCCCAAGGACGAAGGCCCAGCACTGCAGAGGGGGCTGTTGGAGCCGAGGCTCAGAGCACCAATAGGAGTTTTCCGGACATAGGAAGGATGGGTGGGCTGGTCCCATCAGTGGGCCTGGCATGTGCATTATTGGCAAGATGTGTCTGCTAGGATGTGAAGAGCATTGCCCTTTGGCCAGTGGAAAGCAGCTGATGGTGATGGCTGTGGAGGCAAGAGGAGTGGGCTGGGGATGGAAGGGAGAGAGGCTGGCTTGGGCCACAGTGGTGGAGCATACCTGCCAAACTAAGCGGTCTGGCCATCGTCTGGCAAGCGGGTTCCATTCTTTGGTGGCAGGAGTTGGGAGGACTATGGGCAGGTCAGGGGATGGAGGCGGAGGTAGACAAGAGGGCTGAGCATAGCTGGAGGGTCTGGGGACTCCCCTGGAGAAGAGGTATTAGGAAAAGCAGGCAGGGTTCAGCTGTCATCAGGGATCTCAGTGTCTGACCTGTGGACGAGGTCACGGCCTATGTGAGGGGCAGCCTTGAGCCAGCTGGTGAGTGGCAGCCAGGTGGACCTCACCTCCTCATCATCACAGCTCCTGCAGAGGTGGAGGGGGTGCAGGCTGTGGTTCTGTGACAACCCTGTGTGCTCTGGGTCGAGACAGATGTCTAGCAAGAAGCAGGAGAGGTGGCAGGGGCCGAGGGTCAGGGATGTCCTCAAAGAGAAATATGGCTTAAATCAAACCTTGAAAGCCCCAAATCCAATGACGTTCTCTTTCTCAGTGATTTCAGTTGTTTCCCTAATTTTCCTCCCTTTATCCTACACCAACCACCAAGAGTCAGTTTACTCAGGAACTGGCTTCAACAAATCAGTATGCAAGTGGCTGGTTGTGAGGCTAGCACGGATACCCAGCACAAAACAGCCAGTGAACCCCATCATGGGCTTCCCACAGCACCCCGTTCCTGCTCCTGTCCACTCCCCGGGGCCCTGTAGCCTGTGCCCATCCCAGCTCCTTTTTTGTTGAGATCTGAGCAGATATGGCATCTGCATAGGATAGCCCTGGATTTGGTGGGTTCGGTGTGGGGGCTGGGCAGCCCTTTTGAAAGGGTACATCTGGCCAGCAGCCCCACGGGGGAACCAGAAGCATCCCAATGAAGTTCAAATAACAAGACCAGGCAGGAGGGCTGCTGTGTCTGTGACCTTCCTCTGGAATCTCAGAGCTGGTGAATGAAAGTCTCTAGGAACTGGGGAACCTTCAGTATCAGCTGAAGTCCTCAGGAATCAGGAGAGGGACTTGAAGAGGCCACATTCCAGCTGCCTTCCAGCCTCTCTGGATTCTTTCCAAATCCAGTAGGAAAAATGGAGCCTCTGAAAGGAGGGGTAAGTGAACAGATTTCCTTGCTGGTCCTGAACTGCTTTTTATAGCACTTCCTGTGCCCAGCAGGAGCTGAGACCCAGCGGCTGAAATAGACAGAACATTCTCTGGTTATCAGGCATCTGGCTGCACTCCAGGCTGCACAGGGCCAAATAGCACCTCACTTGGACTGAAGCCTTGTCTGGGGAAGGCCTCAGAACCTGCTTGAAAGCCTGGCCCTCCTTGCTTGCCCAGCTGGGCAGACAGTGTGTGAGTGTTTCTACATGCTGGTGATCGGGTGCCAGCACTTCAGGGGCTCCCTAACCTCCCACTTTCTCCCAGGCAAACACAGACATATCAGCAAGACTCAGGAGACTTAACTCTCACTTTCATTGCTTTAACCCCAAGGCAGGCAAGTTTCCATAGGAAAAGGTTATACTCACAGGTGTGCACTCCCCACAGTCTTTCAATAAGTAAATGCCCTTGGCTCTTGGTCCAGGTCCTTCCTTTCTAGTCTATTCAGTTTCTGACCTACACATGCCTCTGTGGGGCACAGGCTTTTCATTTAACAAATCCAGCAAGTTGTAGCCCTAGGAGTGAGTACAGGGTTTCAGCTGTAATTTGAAGCAAGCTACAGGTAGCTTCAAGCATGTCACTGTTGTGGGAGCTTCAAGCAAGTAGTAAAAGGAAATGCAAGCAAGTTTCTCTCTGGACCTCAGAAGGGATGGATGGCTTTGGGCAGGTATAGTCTCCACTCCCATCCTATCTACAAGCTCAAATCATTCCCAGCCCATGACAGAAAGATGTGGAGATGCCTCTGGCCACCACTTTGGGTATCACCATCAAGTGGTCCCCTTAGTAAGCCAGGTTGGCTCCCCCCTCATACCCTGATGAGGTAGACCTCATTGTGCCTTCTAGGAGCTGATATGCTAAGGAGGGCACAGGTCCTGCTCTAGGCCTAGCCCCACTCCTCATCAGCTGTGTGACCATGATTAAATCCACTGACCCCACCGAGTATGTTTTCTCTCTGATAAAATGAGGACACTTCCTTCTGGGGCATTTGAAAGAGATACTTGTGAAAATGTCCAGCACAGTGCCTGGTACATAGTAGACACTTAGCAACTAGTAACTATTCGTGTGTGTATGTGTGTGTGTGTGTGTGTGTTTTCTTTTGGAGATAAGAACTCACTCTGTTGTCCAGGCTGGAGTACAGTGACATGATCACGGCTCACTGCAACCTCCTCCTCTCGGGCTCAAGCAATCCTCCCACCTCAGCCTTCTGAGTAGCTGGGACCACTGGCATGTGCCAAAACGCCTGGCACATTTTTTTTTGTACTTTTGGTAGAGATGGCGTTTTCCATGTTGCCCAGGCTGGTCTCAAACTCCTGGCCTCGAGTGATCCAGTCTGCCCACCTCAGCTTCCCAAAGTGCTAGAATTACAGGCATGAACCACTACGCCCGGCCTATTAGTGTTATTCTTTAACCGATTTCAGTGTCCAAGTGGATTGAATCTTCTTTCCTTACCTTGAGAGCCTCCCTGTGTCTCGAGACCTTGGAACTTAGCCTTGAAACTGTTGTTTTTGTCAATCTCCCCGCTTTGCCTCCCCCCTACTTTTCCCACCCCACAGAGATGGAAGGTAAAGTGGAGCTAGCCCAAGGTGTCTGCAGCTAGCCTGGTCCTCCCAGTGTCTTCTGACCTGCACTCCTATCTATCCTCAGCTCACTTGCCCAAAAGCATCTCCTGTTGAGCCTCTTGGCTAATGCTGAGTCCTGGGCGTCTGCTGTCAAGTCCTTTGAAACAGAAGTTTGCTGCCACACAGGACTTTCTCCAGGAGTTAGAGAGCAGGATCTGTCCTCCTGCTCAGTCCTATACCCTCTCCCCTCTCCCCGTGTCCCTAGCTGTCACAGCAACTGAGGGAGGCCTTTTGGAAGCAGTAAAGATCTCAAAGTAATAGGGATCTGTATGTTTAGAAACAGATATTTTTAATGTTCTCAAAAAATGAATATCGTGGGCTGGGCGAAGTGGTTCACGGCTGTAATCCCACTTTGGGAGGCCAAGGCGGTGGATCACTTGAGGATAGCAGTTCGAGACCAGCCTGGCCAATACAGTGAAACCCCATCTCTACAAAAAATACAAAAATTAGGCGGACATGGTGGCAGGCACCTGTAATCCCAGCTACTTGGGAGGCAGAGGTGAGAATCACTTGCATCCGGGAGGCAGAGGCTGCAGTGAGCCGAAATGGCGCCACTGCACTCCAGCCTGGGTGACAGAGTGAGACTCTGTCTCAAAAAAAAAAAATTGTTACCTGAAGATTGTCCAGTAAAGCAAGTGAATGATGACATTTTAAAAATTAGCTTTAATGGCCAGGCACAGTGGCGCATGCCTGTAATCCGAGCATTTTTGGAGGCCAAGGCAGGTGGATCACAATGTCAGGAGATCAAGACCATCCTGGTCAATGTGGTGAAACCCCATCCTAATAAAAATACAAAAATTAGCTGGCTATGGTGGCACATGCTTGTAATTCTAACTACTCAGGAGGCTGAGGCAGGAAAATCACTTGAACCTGGGAGGTGGAAATTGCAGTGAGCCGAGATCATGCCACTGCATTCCAGCCTGGTGACAGAGTTCTTACTCCGTCTAGAAAAAAAAAAAAAGTAGCTTTAGTCCAACCCAAATAATAGAATTAAGAATAGTAATAGCTGAAAGTGGTTTCTAACTCATTCTGAGCTTCAGAATGATCTGAGGAGCCTTTTGAAAAATAAAAGACCTTTGGACACAGATGCGGTGAGTCCATTTGTGGGGTGGGGTAGGCTGGGCCTCTGTCTGTTTAGGGAGTAACGGAGAACCCGCCCCAAGTAAAACTTCACTATGGCGTTTCATCAGGGCACACCAGCCACCTCTCTGTGCGTTTTCATAGACTCCATAGTGCCCTGCTCCGAGGGCCCTGCTGGGTGATTCAAACCCCACATGGCTCTCCTCAGGGGGGTGAGGAGGAGAGGGTGGGGAGTCAGGCTGTAGTTCCTGGAAGAATCAGACCAAGCCTCATCCTTGCTTTCCCTCCATCCCAGCCCTCTGGGCAGCTGACAGGCGTCCCTCCCACACTATCTACCACCCAGCCAGGCCCACCTTGAGCCTGTGTCCAAGGCAATCTGTGAGAAGCTCCTGAGTTAGGAACACTTCCTTACATAGTCTGTATAAAAAGAAAAGGTCTGTCCCTGTGCATGGTGCATTTCATCAGTCGGCAACTCTTTTTTAAGACCTCAAGGGCATGGAAGGATTGTGAAAGATGCAGCTGTGATAAGCACTCACAGAGGAGGAATTGAGGCATGGGGGGTTTGGGGGTGTCTGAAGAGCAAGCTCTGGAGTCAGCTGAGCCCTTTGCCAGCAGGCACAGAGCCCTCTCTATGGCGGGCCAGGCAGGTGCCCTTCACCCAGCACCCCGTGAGAAGAGTGCCACCATGCCCTTGCATCTAACATTGTGCCTGGCACAGAGGCAGTGCCCAGGAAACATTTGTCTACCGAATGACTTTTTAAATGAGCAGAGAAGAGGCATCTGCAGTGGGGCTGGGAAGAGGATAGGACAGAAGAGAAAAGAAAGGGAGAACGAGAACTGTGTGAATTGAGGAAGCCGTTTACCTTTATGCAGAGGCCCATTTCCTCAGGGTCATGAGGATGCAGAGATAATGAATGTTAAAGAATTCCCCTGTCAAATGTGAGCTCACCTGAGCATCCTCTTTTCCAAGAAGTGTGGGAGCTTGCTGGCTCTAAGGTCTCTTTCTACTCAGGCCACCTCGGTGGTTCTACCTGTGTATGCCAAGAAGGCTGGAGTTCACAGCTGCTCTTCATCAAGGACGCTGCCCCTGGGTGAACGGGAGGCCTTGGCTTGCCCCAGTCATGACGTCCCTTCTCCTCCTTCTGCCCAGGCATCTTTTGAGGTGTCAGTGGAGGCCCGAAGCTGCCCCCGCAGACACACGGAGCATGTGTTCGCCCTGCGGCCAGTGGGATTCCGGGACAGCCTGGCGGTGGGGGTCACCTATAACTGCACGTGTGACTGCAGCGTGAGGCCGAAACCCAACAGCGCCAGCTGCAGCGGGACCGGGACCTACGTCTGCGGCCTGTGTGAGTGCAACCCCGGCTACCTGGGCACCAGGTGCGAGTGCCAGGATGGGGAGAACCAGAGCGTGTACCAGAACCTGTGCCGGGAGGCAGAGGGCAAGCCGCTGTGCAGCGGGCGGGGGGAGTGCAGCTGCAACCAGTGTTCCTGCTTCGAGAGCGAGTTCGGGAAGATCTACGGGACTTTCTGTGAGTGCGACAACTTCTCCTGTGCCAGGAACAAGGGAGTCCTCTGCTCAGGTAAGTGCCACCAGCAAGTACTTTAGTTCTGAGCCAGGCCCAGATGCTGTTAGGACATCCTCCCAAAGCCTGCCTCTCAGTGGTGGTAGAAAGTGTCACCACCATGGTTCCCCTTGGAGAAGACAGTGGGCAAGCCTTGCCAACCCTAGGCAGGAACTGGGGACTAGTGTGTGGAATACAAAAGCAGAGGGCACTGCTATAAATTATGGACTCTCAGAGTTAGGGACCAGCCTGTGGGTCATCCAGCTTACTTCCCAGTTCATGCAGGACTGGTCTGCACAGCATTCTTGACAGGTAGAGATGTTCAGCCTCTTCTTGATTGCCTCCTGGGACGGGGAGCTCACTGGGGCTGGTAGTGGCCATCTGCCTCTTAGCTATTGGATTCATATCTTGTTACTGCTCCCACAACTCACAACAAACCTGGTGGCTTAAAACAATACACATTTATTCCATTACAGTTCTGGAGGTCAGAGGTCTGAAATGGATCTCATTTGGCTAGAATCAAGGTGTGCACAGGGCTGCACACCTCCTAGAAGCTCCAGGGGAGAATCTGTCGCAGCCTTTTCCAGTTCCTAGAGGTCACCTGTATTCTTTGGCTTGTAGCTCCTTCTTCCATTTTCAAAACCAGCAGAGTAGTATCTGCTTCTGTTGTCACATCCTTCTCCCTCTCCTATGGACCCCTGTAGTTACCAGGGACCCGCAGCTGAACCCTGGGAAGTCTCCCCATCCCCAGGTCCTCAGCCTACTCACACCTGCACAATCCCTTTCACCATGTAAGGCCACATAGTCACAGGTTCCAGGGATTAGAACGTGGACATCTTTGGGGGCTATTTTTCCTGGCAGAATTCCTTTTTTTTTTTTTTTTTTTTTAAACTAGGATGGAGTCTCGCTCTGTTGTCCAGGCTGGAGTGCAATGGCACTGTCTCAACTCACTGCAGTGTCCACCTCCTGGGTTCAAGCAAGTCTCCTGCCTCAGCCTCTGGAGTAGCTGGGATTATAGGCATCCAACACCACACCTGACTAATTTTTGTAATTTTAGTAGAGACGGGGTTTCACCATGTTGGCCAGGTTGGTCTTGAACTCCTGACCTCAAGTGATTCACCCCCCTTGGCCTCCCAAAGTGCTAGATATTACAGGTGTGAGCCACCACGCCTGGCCCAGAATTCCTCTTTATATTGAAGAGAAATTTGTTTCTCAATAACTTCCACCCAATGGCTCACATTCTAGAGTCCCCCTTCTACATGACAACCTGCCAAACATCTAAAAGCTTCTTTATGTTTCTCTGTTCTCTCTTCTGATTTAGGTTAGACACCCCAATTCTCTTCCTTCTCTGAGGGTGCTATCATTTGTGAAGAACTGAGCACGTTTCTTGTCATGCTGGATGACGAGGGCTTGGCCCAGGGTACAGCGGAGCATTCGTTTCCTGTGATTTGGACATTCTGCTTCCACAGATGCACCCTGACAGTACCTACCTATCTTCCTAGCTTGCTTCCTCCCTCCCCTCCCTCCCTCCCTCCCTTCCTCTCTTTCCCTTTCTTTTTTTTTTTTGGGGGGGGGGGGTAGTCTCGCTCTGTCACCTAGGCTGGAGTGCAGTGGCGTGATCTCAGCTCACTACAACCTCCGCCTCTCTGGTTCAAGTGATTCTCCTGTCTCAGCCTCTTGAGTAGCTGGGATTACAAGCACCCGCTACCACACCCAGCCAATTTTTTTGTACTTTTAAAATATAGATGGGGTTTTGCCATGTTGGCCAGGCTTGCCTCGAAGTCCTCACCTCAGGTGATCCACCTGCCTCAGCTTCTCAATGTGCTGGGATTACAGGTGTGAGCCACCACACCTGGCACACCTTTTCTTTCTGTTAAATAGTCACAGAACACTCTTGAGCTTGTTTTTAACTGGGCTTCCAAAAGTTTGAGGCTTTTTATTTATTTTAATTTTTAGAACTGTGGTTCAGAAGGAGAGGGACTTTTTTAGTGCGTTGTGTTGCAGCACTTAATTTTCTGAATCTAAACACAGGACTTTACATTGATTCCAGTTAAATGACAAGTTGGCAGTTCCCACCCTGGCATTGCATTCTGATTAAATACTTCAAAATTGTATCTCAAATTTTATCCAACATGCCACCTGCAAAGGTAGTAAGTAAAACTGTTTTAGGCAGGGCTGTAGTTTCTTCTACACGTTATTTATTCTGTGGTTTCTAGGGTTCTTTCCTTGAGAATGGTCTTCCAATCAGGATGGGTGGATTTGAAAGGAACTTAGGGTTCAGCTGGGAAAGAAAGCACCCGGTGCCTCTAAAGCAAACCAGGCCTGTGCCAGTAACTCCACCCTAGGGGAGGAGGAACCGTACCTCCACACAGGGTTGCACGGGCGTGGGTTAGCAAGGGAAGCTTTCTGGAGCAGCACTTGCCGTGAGTACACCATGGGTGCCGTGGGACCAGCATGTCTAAAATTGGAATTGCCCTGGAAAGGGCAGGACTTAGGAATGTCATCACAGAGTAAAGCAGGTGGAAAAATCAGGATTCGACATGGCAAGCGTGCAACAGGGTCAACGCCTTCTCCATCAGAGTGACGATCAGTTGGTGTTTTAGCTGGGTAGTTCTTTCTGGTTAATAGAAAAAGTTTGGGTTCAATAGCGGCAAGCCTGGGCCTAAATCCCATCATACCATATCTGCTAGTGTGACTTGGGCACAGAGTTGCTATGAGGGAAAAAGAGATGTGTGTGAAGCACCTAGCACATTGCCTGGCACAAGAGGAAGACACTCCCAGTGCTGGCTCCTCTGTGAGTCAGTGCCACACCCTGCTAGGCGGGCCACAGCTGGTGCCCCGAGTGCAGGAGAGGCCAGCCTTTCCCCAGACAGTCCCCAGGCTTTGCCTAAAAAATTCTAGGGTGGTGGAATGGAGTTTCCATTCCTCTTAGTCCCACAAGTGAAAGCTCTAAGCAGCCTGGCAGTGTCTGTAATAGGCTTTTTTAGCAGTTTTTCTTGTAAAGAGATATTAGCAATCATGATAGTACTGTCCCTCCTTCCCCTTCAGGAGCCTGAAATAACCCCCTGGTATGTCTTCACCCTAGAAGCCTGTGTGTGTCCATGCAGCCTGGGAGTAAGGGCTTCCAAGTCAGGTGCCGTGTGCACGGTTCATCTCCACGGTTCATCAGGCTGCGACCTTGGTTGTCTTGTACTTTGGCTTTTCCTGTCTCCTAAGATGGGCCAACACCACTTGTTTCTGCATCATTTTGAGAACTGAAGGAGAAGACAGATGCTGCATGTTGGACGATGCCTCTCTGTCTCTCTGAGACTGGCATTTCTCTGAGTACAGAGCCTGGGAGGCACAAGATGAGTGGGAGATGAGGTACAAGTGACCCTCAGTGGGGAAAACTGGTCATTTTGGAAACAGGAATATTCCATAACTGAGTGAACATGCAGCTTTTTTGCTCAATCACCAGAACCCACAGTCCTGAGTTAATCTTGCATGACGGAATTCTGCCAGACCGCATATCCAAAAGCCCCCGCTGCTCTGTCTCTTTCTCTTTCTCTTCCCTTCACTCCATAGAATCCTGTGGGATCGGGAAATGCTCACATCATGGGGTAGAGAAAAAAGAGGTTTGCCAAGCCCTGGAGGCTCCCAGACGGATGATGCCTCAGGTTACTAACTTCCCTGAGGTTGCAGAGATGGAATGTCTTTTTTCTTCCCCACTGGAGAAGCCATAGACAATTACTAAAGAAAATTTGAAAAATACAGAGAAGTTGATGGATGTGTGGCCAGTTGGTGCTGTCCGTCTTCTTGGTGACCAGGAGTAATTTGGACCATCTGGGAAACCAGACAATCAGCTCTTTTCACCCAGGCTGTTTCTTTTGCATCACTTTTGAAGCTGTATGCTCAGTCAAGACCTTGCGAGACAGCTGGGTGAGTAGCCTTAGGTCGAGAATATTCTGAGCAGTAGAAAGAAATTTTAAAAGCATCCATAATTTCATCACTCTTATTTTAAGAGATTAGTTTATGGCCGGGCGCGGTGGCTCACGCCTGTAATCCCGGCACTTTGGGAGGCCGAGGCGGGCGGATCACGAGGTCAAGAGATCGAGACCATCCTGGTCAACATGGTGAAACCCCGTCTCTACTAAAACTACAAAAAATTAGCTGGGCATGGTGGTGCTTGCCTGTAATCCCAGCTACTCAGGAGGCTGAGGCAGGAGAATTGCCTGAACCCAGGAGGCGGGAGGCTGCGGTGAGCCGAGATCGCACCATTGCACTCCAGCCTGGGTAACAAGAGCGAAACTCCGTCTCAAAAAAAAAAAAAGAGATCAGTTTATTTCCTTCTAAACTTTCTTCTGAGTTAGTGTATGTGTGTTTATGGCTGCATACAATTTTGTATCATGTTTTTTTTTTCCTATAATATTATATCCCAAGGAGAACTTGAAGTTGAATTACTTTTAGTCAATCCTTGATGAGAACGTCCTGAGTGTCTTTCCATTTCACCCCCAACAAGCCTCCTCCACCTCTTCACCTTAAAAGCAACAACTAGTTGAAACGTGACACTATCCAAGTCTTTCTGGAGAAAATAGTTTCTGGAGTGAGGTCATTGTTGTTTGACAGTTTGGGAAGGACTTAAACTGAGCCCAGCTCCAGGAAGGACTTGATAACATACGTTCATGCCGTGACTTCTTGCACAGTGTTATAGCACCAGCCCTTCCTTGTCTCACAAACCTTACAGCTCAGGAGGGGCTGTGAATGGATAGGTCAGGAATTCCAGTCCCTGGGTCCTTGGCACCTGTGGTCAGCATGGGGCTCCCACTCCAGAACTGCATGTGTTGGTTTTGAGCTCTTGGGTCATGGCTACATCTGGAGTTCTTGTGGCAGGGAAGCCTGTTTCCCAGCCACCACTCTGCTCTTGAAGGTGCTGACTCAGAGACTCCCAAGCAGCTGACTTCAGCATTCTCTCACAGTTTTACACCCCCTTTTCCCTGCAGCCTGTCTTGGAAGGAAATCGTGTGGTTGTGGTCTGTCTTCAGGGTGGGGTTGAGGGGTGCACTTGAAGAAGTGGCTGAAGCGGAGCTAGAGCCAGAATAGGTAGGGTCGCCCCAGAGAAACTCCCACTTCACTGGAGTTTCTATCAATAGGAGGCTTACAGTCCCTGCCCCTACCAAGACAGGGCTGGGGAGAAGTGCAAGAGATTACAGGTTTGCCGTATGTTAACCGTCATCAAATGAGCAGTGAATCCTGCTGAGCAGTCTAGGAAAAAAAAAAAAAAGAAAGAAGAAAAGAGACAAAATGAACAGTGAACAAATCCGACTAAGGTCTGGAAGCGATTGAACTCTGTTATTTTGTGACATATTGTCACGGGAATGTGTGTGAGCTTGGGGCTCTTGTGTCTCCCCATAGTTTCTAGAGGCGGCTCGACTTAGAGAATGGTTCTGTCCACAGACTGTTTCTGTGCGTGTGAGGAGAGCTTTCTGGGGCCATCATGAGGGTTTCTTTTCTTTTGAGTCTTGTATTGACTCTTCAGACTCTCTTTACTAATAAGTATGAGAAGCAGGGCATGTTCTGTTCATTTGTTTTTCATGTAATAGAAGATTCTTGCTCAAACTTTTTTTGAGTTTCTTTCTTTGTTGGTTTCTGTGCCCAAACAGTGCTTTTTCTGGGATTTGAGCTTCTCCCTTGTGGTACATTGCTGAGGTCAGTTTCAACCCAGATGCTTTCAGCCTTCTCTACACTTAAAATGACTGCACCGGAGTACAGTGAATTATTTGCTAATGGTTAGCCTATTTCCTGGGCTCCACATAATCAGGAAAGTTAAATCAAATAGAAGGTAGAATTTTGAACAGAGCCCTTTTGATCTCATGGCTGTAAGATCCCAAAAGCACCTCAAAGTAAGGTCTCATGTCTACATCTCACCTTTATTTTACCCAGCGTTTGAGCAAGAATCTTTTATTACTATGTGGCAGGCAATTAGAAGTCAAGGTGCATCTATAGTTCTCTCCCAAACGTTACCAAAAAAAGGAAGCACAGCACTAGTAGCATAATTCCTAGTAGGCCAGGGCCAGCGTCCAAGCATGGGTTCTGGGTCTGGGCTAACAGTTCCCGGCAGACTTAGCAAAGTTCTGTTAACTCTGTCTGGTTAAAGGCACTCCTGAGATTAAGGCTACATTCTAGGCTTCTTGACTCTTGCCAAGCAAAACGCCCGCCATGGCAACAGTTATCCAGATGCAGTTTAAAAGTGTTTCTCGCCATATCTATATTGTTTTCTTTAGAAATGTAATTTTCACACTCAGAATCAGTAGCCTGGCAGCCATTCTGGGGGCTCAGTTTACTGCTGTATCTCTGTCATTGCAATTGGCATATTTCACAAATGGTTTGCTATAGGACTGCCTGGAAGGTGACCTCAATGACAGAGGTTTCCAAAAGTACTGTTTGTTTGTTTATTTGTTTTTTAATACAGACAGGGTCTCCCTACGTTGCCTAGGCAGGTCTTGAACTCTTGGGCTCAAAGGATCCTCCCACCTCAGTGTCCCGAAGTGCTGGAATTACAGGCGTGAGCTAAACATACCTTGTGAATGAACCTAGATTGGACATATTTAATCTCCAGGAAAGGGACCTCTTGGTAGGATCCCCACCACTGTGTGCCTCTGATAGGAGCACCTAGAAATATCTTCAGGTTTTTTCACATACATTAATCTCTGCTCAATTTGTTGATGGTTACCCAGATGCCTTTAGCAAATACAAGGATGCAAAATATATCTTCCAGAGAAAGGACCCCTCTCTCCAAAAACAAGCCTCCAGCCGGAGCTTCAGGAAACCAGTGTAGCAATTTCCCTCACCTGGTAGCATAGAAATCCTAAATATGTACATGACCATGAGGGCCAGGAGAGTCCTGTTCCATTTTGGAGTACTCAAGTATGATGGCTCTGAGAACAGAATTCGTTACAGATTCTTTTTTGTTTGTTTGTTTTTGTTAGTTTTGAGATGGAGTCTTGCTCTGTTGTCCAGGCTGGAGTACAATGGCGTGATCTCGGCTCACTGCAACCTCCGCCTGCCAGGTACAAGCAATTTTCCTGCCTCAGCTTCCTGAGTGAGTAGCTGGGATTACAGGTGCCCCCCACCATGCCCAGCTATTTTTTGTATTTTTAGTAGAAACAGGGTTTCACCATGTTGGCCAGGCTGGTCTCGAACTCCTGACCTCATGATTTGCCCGCCTTGGCCTCCTAAGGGCCAAAGATTACAGGCCCTTAATCCTGCTGGGATTACAGGCATGAGCCACTGCGCCTGGCCAGGATTCTTCAATAACTGTCATCATAAGGAATGAGACACCTGTGAGTAGAAGTGATACTTCGGCAGGATACCATGTACGGGGTGGCTGAGGACAATGCATGTTCCTTAGGCAATGACAATACAGCAGAGCTGCCAGAAATCATGTCATCAACCAGCACAGAGATGTTTCTCCATGTCCCCTGCACAGGAATACTGCAAAAGCCTTTGGACACCTCCTTATTTAATGGAAAGGAAATGGCTTTGGAATGAGATAAGCCTAGATTTTTTATTATCTATTAAATAAGGAGGAAAAACCTACCCCAGAAGGGAGTTGTGAGGCACCAACAGGACAGTGTCTATAAAGCTCCTTGCACCAGGGACACTGAATACATTTTTCTCCCAGGGCTGGGTGCAGTGGCTCACCTGTAATCCTAGCACTTTGGGAGGCCAAGGTGGTGGGTGGATTGCTTGAGCTCAGGAGTTCAAGACCAGCCTGGGTAACATAGCAAGACCCTGTCTCTACAAAAAATTAGCCAGGACTGGTGGTGTGTGCCTGTGGTCTCAGCTACTTGGGAGGCTGAGGTGGGAGGGATCGCTTGAGCCCAGGAGGTAGAGGTTGCAGTAAGCAGAGATCACGCCACTGCACTCCAGCCTAGACAACAGAGCTAGATTCTATCTCCAAAAAAAAAATCCATCTGTTTCTAGCCACTGCTCAAGTTGACTTGAAAGGCAAAAAGGTACCAAAATGTAGGGCTTGATCCTATAATGAAATAATGCATCTTTTAAACTAGTCACATGAGCCAGCTGGGCTGCTCATCTCTGGAGTCAGCCAGCCTCTTACAGCTTGTGGTTGGAGAAACCACAGCTTTGGAAAAACCAGAGTTTAATAAGTATCTGATCTGAGACAATGCAGCTACAAATACAGAAACAATGATCTCTCATTGAAGGTCATTTTATGCTAGGCAGGTTGCTGCATTCATCTCATTCAACAAAAGTTCATTGAGCATTCTTCATAAGCCAAATGTTGTACTGGCTGCCAGGGATATACAGCTGGAGTTTCAGTCTTGAATTAATTTCTAAATTTTTATTGCTCCTGGGATTTTCTACTTTTTCTCTTGAAACTTTCTAGAAATGAGGAATGGGAACATGAATCATATGCTTCTGCCTTTACCATTCAGACTTCTTTGAGATCTTGAAAGACAAAAAACAGAGAGTTGGGAAGCATTTTTGAGAACCTGCCTTCTAAGTGCTCTGAGCTTAGCTCGGGAAATGGAGTTTTTTCACTGCTTTTGCTTACTGCTCAGATCCTGTGTCCAGAAACATCTTAAGCAGCAGATCACCTGTGATTCTGAAAATCTAAGCGTTGGACCTCCCCTCCCTGTCCCCTTCCCTCTACTTAGGAAGAGAAGTTTGCAAACAATTCTGTGCCGAGGGTTCTGTGTGTGCCTTTGAACTTCAGGCCTGGTCCTTAAGGTCATGAGGTTTGGCTTCTGAAGAAAATAATGACATTTAAAAAGCAAAGGAAAAGACTAGGAAGACCTAAGAATGCTGAAGATAAGATCTTAGTCATGTAGGCTTGAGGTGTGGGTGGTATTAGCCTTTTGATATTATAACATATTGGAAAATTTCGCATGTTTAAATTTAAAACTGTGAGAGACATCTGGTGGCTGAAATGGTTATTCTTAAGGCTCCTTTTGTTCCATTTCTTAGGGGTTGAGCTGACACTTTGAGTTTGGTCTTGGCTTTAGGTGCTTCGACATAGTTGGTTATTCATTGGCTTCTGCTGCTTAATGCCTCTGGCGAGGTGGGGCAGGTCCGGATGGAGCTATGTTGATCTTCGGGGAATCTGTCATGCTCAGAGCACTGACCTAAGAGCTCCACCCAGATCCAAAAGCTCCCTTGAGTCTGGAAGTTGCTCCAAGTCTAACCCACTCGAAGGTTTCCTTCCTCTTTCCAGGGCACCTTCCTGGGCTCTGACTGTTGCTCTCTGACCCAGAGGACAGAACCTGCTGTCACTCCACCCCACAGCCATCACCCCCAAAGTCTATCAAGTGAGTCCAGATGTCCCTAAGCTAAAGAAATATGCAACCCAGGTTAGTATGTTACTTGATGTCATTAAGTTGACCTTTAGCAATAGGCAAAACTATAATAATTCGAGAAGAATTTTTTTTTTTTTTTTTAAAGAAACAGGGTCTTGCCCTGTTGCCCAGGCTGAGTACAGTCGTATACTCAATAGCCCACTGCAGCCTCGAACCCCTGGGCTCAAGCAGTCCTCCCTTCTCAGCCTTCCAGAGTGTTGGGATTACAGATGTGAGCCACTGCACCCAGCTGAGAATCTATTTTAATGGCCTTTTCACTATATTGAGATCATTTCCTTGGAAACAAACAGGCTCATTTGTTAGTATTTTGCACTGGTGTATCGTGAGCAAGCCCTAACTGGGAGGATGTTTTTGCATTTCATGCCTTTCCTAGCAGAGCCCATCCCACATGGTGTGACTCCTGTGCATTGCCTGCTTTGACCCTTTACATCTGGGGAAACTGAAGCCCAGAACCTAGGGCTCCTTGTGATTTTTGATTATGGAGTCAGACTGGGAAAACCTTGCACTGCCTTTTGCAGGTAAACAGTTAGGTCATTTATACTTAAATTCACTTTTTTTGATTAGCTTAAGACCCTTCCCACCACCCTGGCACTTAACCCACATTTTCCAAGTCTTACCTTGTAAGTGTTCTTTCTCTCCGTCAAAATCTTAGGAAATATTTAGCCCCTGTTTTCCTAAGTGAGTTCCTCTGGGTTACATAAGGATATGTCAGACACAGCAAAGCGGATCTGAAGGACACAGGTGGACCAAGTGACTAGCTGAGGTGCTCATCATTTCGTGACTGTGATCTCATAAAAGACACAAGCTCCTCTTAGTATTCAGTGGGTGGGTATCTGCTGTTTTATTGATGATGCTAAACCTACAAGTGCACCTTAGCCTCTTCTCGTTTATAAAATGCTTTTGATGAACGATCTCATTTACTTGTTATTACTGTGCCAGGCAATTGCTGTGCTGTCACTCACCCTGCCCATGTGGGAGGCTAAGGCTGAGAAGACTGGCGTGTGGGCCCCACTCCCCACTGAAATTTTGGGCCAAAAGTCTTGACCCAAGAAAAATCTACCTCCCCTAACCCTAGGGGGGCTGCTCTTCTTCTGAGCAACTGCTTCCCTCCATCTCATGGCTTGACTGGGGTGTGGGCAGCCAGGGTTCAGTGTGGCCTACACATGGCACATTCCAAACCACCTCCGTCCTTTGAGAATGCAGCTAGTGTCTGAACAGTGACCAACCTGGGGTGGAATATGGGAACGGTTAACCAACCACACCACCATGACCATTTCCAGTTTGAAAATAGTAACCCTTGCATCCTGCTGCAGTGACCAAGAGGGTGGTGAGTTCACACTTTCCAGATGTGGTTGGCATGTCCCCAGAAGTGCCTGCCAGGCGGATTGGGCAGGTTAAGCCAAACCTGAGGTGTTGACCTGAAGCACCTCTGTTTCTTTTGGCTACAGCGTTCTGTTTTTCTTTCTGAATCAGCATTCTCAGGGTCCTAGAAGAGGACTATGGTTGATTTCACTCAGCTGGTTTTAGACTTCTTTGAAACTGGAAAGGTGACTTCATTAAAGAACACAGGATTTTTCCATCTCCCCTCCGCTGCCTTCATCTCCCTGTGACATTGCAGCTGGGCATCAGCATTGATTTGGGTTTTTTTGATCGTCGTTTTTTGAGACAGGATCTCACTCTCTCTCCCAGGCTGGAGTTGTGGTGACAGTTACCACTCATTGCAGGCTTTAACTCCCAGGCTCAAGCAGTCCTCCCACCTCAGCCTTCCAAGTAGCTGGGACTACAGACATGTGCCACCATGCCTGGCTAATTTTTAATTTTTTGTAGACATGGGGGTCTCACTATGTTGCTGAGGCTGGTCTACAACTCTTGATTCAAGGGATCATTCCACCTTAGCCTCCCAAAGTGCTGGGATTGCAGGCATAAGCCCCTCCCTGCACCCAGTTGGCATCAGCATAGAGAAATCAGGTGGCTAAGACCAGAAAGGCAAAGATAGCCTTTGAAACGGTTCTGCTGCTTTTTACAATGGAGTCTTAGCTTTCTTAACCAGTACCATCAACTCAGAAAGTTAACGTTGAGGTTTGGAGAACCTTGACTTAAGGCAACATCACCTTTTTTTTTTTTTTTTTTTTTATAGCAGTAGTATTTTGCCACTCAGATACAGAACGTCCCATGTGGTCCAGCCGATGAAGGACAAAGAGTGAGGGGCTTGTCAGGGCATTACCTATTGGGAAACACCATCAGCTGACTGCTGGGGCTGGTTTGTTGACAATATGCCACAGACAGAGGAGCAGCTGTCCCTGAGACTAAAGATGCATCATTGTTTGCCTCTAAAGAGCCTTTTGCTGGAGAAATTCAAACAATGTGCAAGAATAGTGGTGCACACAAAGCTGTGATTTCTGTGTGACTACAACCATGTTCTGCCAGAGGAAAGAGAATTCTTTTTTTTTTTTTTTTTTTTTTTTGAGACGGAGTTTCGTTCTTGTTCCCCAGGCTGGAGTGCAATGGCGCGATCTCGGCTCACTGCAGCCTCCGCCTCCTGGGTTCAGGCAATTCTCCTGCCTCAGCCTCCTGAGTAGCTGGGATTACAGACACGTGCCACCATGCCCAGCTAATTTTTTGTAGTTTTAGTAGAGACGGGGTTTCACCATGTTGACCAGGATGGTCTCGATCTCTTGACCTCGTGATCCACCCGCCTCGGCCTCCCAAAGTGCTGGGATTACAGGCTTGAGCCACTGCGCCCGGCAAGGAAAGATAATTCTTAATCAACTTTTTCTCATGTTACCCTGAAGTCTCTGGGTTTTCTGGACATTTGTTAAGAATCTGAAATATCTCAAGAATCACATTTGCTCTTCAGGTATCAATAATACTTCTGTTTTTTTCTAATGTCCAGCATTGGATGTCTTCCCCCAGGATTTGAGGTTTGCCCTGGTGATGTTCTCAACCACAGCCAACCAACAGCATGTTCTGAGCACCCTCTACACGCCTGACACCATGTTAGGTGTGGGGCACAGACACACATATAACACAGGCTTTGATTGTGTGGTGGGTTTGTAGGCTAATGAGATGAGGCAGACCAGCAAACGAGTCCATCAGTGTGCTAAGTGATTCTATACCTATGTCTCAACTAAGTATTTGGGTCAGCTTTTGAACATTTTGTACATTCCCAGGTCTGTTTAATCACTTTTTTTTTTTTTTTTTTTTTTTGAGACAGAGCCTCACTCTGTTGCCCAGGCTAGAGTGTAGTGGTACAATCTTGGCCCATTGCGACCTCCGCCTCCTGGGTTCAAGCGATTCTCATGTCTCAGCCTCTGGAGCAGCTGGGATTACGGGTGTCTGCCACCATACCCAGCTAATTTTTGTATTTTTAATAGAGAAGGATTTTGTCATGTTGCCCAGGTTTGTCTCAAACTCCTGACCTCAACTGATTTGCCAGCCTCAGCCTCCCAGAGTGCTGGGATTACAGGCGTGAGCCACCATGCCTGGACTATTTAATCTTAGAATATTTCAAAAAAGAAAGGGAAGAGAAGGGATCACTTACTATGAGCTCCTCTTTCCTCCATATTCACAACCACGTTCTTTTTTTTGAGAAGGAATTTCACTCTTGCCACCCAGGCTAGAGTGCAATGGTACAATCTTGGCTCACTGCAACCTCCGCCTCCTGAGTTCAAGCAATTCTCCTGTCTCAGCCTCCCGAATAGCTGGTGTTACAGGTGTGCACCACCATGCCCGGCTAATTTTTGTATTTCTAGTAGAGATGGGGTTTTACCATGTTGGTCAGGCTGGTCTCAAACTCCTGACCTCAAGTGATCCACCCACCTTGGCCTCTCAACGTGCTGGGATTACGGGCATGAGCCACCATGCCCAGCCCACAGCTACATCCTTAAAACAACTGTCTATACTCGCTGCCTTCCTTCACTGCCCCCCTCTTAGTCTTTAACTCAGTCTAATTTGGATTCAGTCCTGTGACTCCACTAAAATAGATCTTCGCAGATCCCCTGTGACCTTGTCTGGGTATATCTCATGGGCTCTCAGCCCTCATCATGCTTGACTTCTCAGCTATAGTGGACTCTGTTGACCATGCCCTCCTTGAAATGCTCTCTTTGCATAGTGGTTAGGAGTATGGGCTTCTGGTCAAACAGATGTGGTTCGAATTCCAGCCCTGCCAACTGCCTGCTGTGTGGCTTTGGATCACTTACTTGGCTTCCCTGTACCTCATTTCCACATCTGTAAAAATTAGACTAATAATTATACCACAACATAGCG
The DNA here is from genome assembly GCF_009761245.1 of Sapajus apella. Taxonomy (NCBI): domain Eukaryota; kingdom Metazoa; phylum Chordata; class Mammalia; order Primates; family Cebidae; genus Sapajus; species Sapajus apella. Next base: position 867,102 of record NW_022437118.1, read on the forward strand.
TTATTATTGGGAGGACTCATGAATGAGATAATCCATATAAAATGCTTAGATCCCTGCCTAGCCTATTGTAAGAATTTCATAAAGTTTTACTAAGAGATTTTAATGACTTGTTATCTCAGTGGAATTACAAGTTCCCAGAAGGCAGTAAACATTGAAGTAAAACATACATTTCTCTGTTGCACACTGACTAAGAATATCCCTGATCCTGTAAGACAGACAAGACACCATTCCTCTTTTACTGGTGAGGAACGTGGACCACTGCCCAGAGCTAGCAGATACGTGGTGAAGTTGCATGGGAGCACCAGCTCAGAGCCGGCAGGTCCGAGGAGTTGCACAGTGGAGGGACAAAGATAGGACCGAGGAGAGCAGGGGAGACGTTCCACCAGAGCTGAGTTCCAGGGGTGGTTTAAGCAGGGGAGAACTGTGCTTTCCTTGTGAGAGAAACAGCCTTAGTTGGCAAATTCTCCAGCCCGTAACTCCTCCTGAGCATGACAATGCTGTGTTTACAGGCGCAGGAAACCTAAAAAGAACAAAACTTTTCAAAAGCAACTTCTCTCTTGTCCTTGGAGGCGTATTTAGTTGCTGCTGAGGTGCCGGGACCCAAGCTGAGCTCCCTTGTGAGGGAGCTGAGAACACGACCTGTGCGTTTCAGAAATCTCTGTTCTTTACTTTTTCTAGAATCAAGGCCAGCGCATGGAGGGGAGAGGGAAAATAGTGGGATGGGCACATTCCCGTGGGGACCAGGCTGGGAGACACCAGGCAGCACAGGCCAGGCGGGGACATAGGAGGGCATGGGAGGACAAGGGGTCTGTTACGTAACCCCAACCTGCTTGTCAGCAAAGAGCTAGGAATAGCGCTTCTTAGAAGGGATTTCCCCCCAGGAAATCTTCAAAGCCCTAGACAGAGGCCACAGCCCTCAGAAGCTTGTATATGTGTTTGACCACAGACAGCCATCTGGGCTCTGGTGCTCCAGAGAGGACTGTGGTTGGCCCAGCATGTGAGCACCAAGTCAGCCTGTTGCCGAGCTCTCCCCAGGTCTGTGTCGCCGAGCTCTCTTCCGCTGCTGCGTCCTGGCTGCCCCGGCTCGCCAGAGTCACACGCCTCCAGCCACACAGACATCAGCGACCTGAAGCACACAAGCGGCTGGCTTGGCTTCCTGCTCTGCTTATGACAGTTGATGGAGAGTTCCAGAGGCCGAGCCCAGAGTCTCACACAGAGCTGTCTAGAACACACACAAAATCTGACTCTGGGTGATGGAGAAATTACCTCCCATGGTAAAGGCTTCCAGCCACACTCCTTCTGTGTCTTTGAACCACTTCCTGTTTACATGGCCGTGTGTGGAGGAGAAGAGGAAGGAGGAGGGCATGCTGTTGGGGAGAGGGGAGGGTCCTCTGGGGGATGTGAGGAGAGCGGAGAAACATGGGTGGCAGGGGGCTGGGGACACTGTGAGAGGTGGAAACTGAGAGGAGCCAATGAGAAGAAGCAGGAGGAAGTGAGTGTGTGTGCAGGAGACACTGACCACGGGCATGGGGGAGGGGGACAGGCTGTGAGAAGAGAGAGAGGGCGGCCCTCCTGTCTCAGGCCCTGAGCCCAGTTCTCCCTCCTCAGCCTTCTGTGAGCCAGAATGGACTCCGGGAGGGGACAGAGCTGCACGGAGGGAAGCCAGGGAAGCCACAGTACATTCCAGAGCTAGTGGAAACTATTTTTGAGCCAGCTATGGAGAGATGATTTGTACCCTGAGGGTCTGACATCTGCCTGGTTAGAATGCTGAGCTGGGTGAGGATGGGAAGAAGAGAACTCCTCCTCATTTCTGCCCCATCCCAACCTGGCTCCTTCCTTTCTCCAGCCGCACTGTGTCCTGCTAGCCCTCTGCGGTCACCCACAGCTGCCCTGGGCCTCTGCAGACCCAGAGTGGTGTTTGGGGGTGAATGGAGCAGTGGTTTTGTTCTGGGCCAGAACTGAGGGTCCCCTGCCCTGCCTCAGAGGCCCCACTGAGGGTCTCCATACCCTGCTCTGGCATGCCTCAGGGAGCTCCCCAGGCAGGACCAAAGGGGGCCTCTGTGGTGTGAGTCTCACTGCCAAGGCTCAGACTGTCCAAGCAGCTCCCTCAGGCCCTGAGTGTTTTCAGTCCTGGGTGTTCTTGCTTCAGACGGAGCATGGCTTAGGTAACCGTATAGGGCCCTGGAAGTCTCTGATTCAGGCTGACAAAAAGGGTCCCCCTGCGCATCCTCCAAAAAGATCTGTGCCGTGCTCTCCGCACACCCCACCGTGATAAGGCAGTGATGTTTACCGAGCCAGCACTGTTCTTTTTTTTATTGCACTTTAGGTTCTGTGCAGATCATGCACGATTGTTGCATAGGTACATACGTGGCAAGGTGATTTACTGCCTTCCTCCCCCCATCACTTATACCTGGCATTTCTCCCCACGTTATCCCTCCCACCCTCCTCACCCCCTACTGTCCCTCCCCTAGTCCCCCCCAACTGACCACAGTGTGTGATGCTCCCCTCCCTGTGTCCACGTGTTCTCATTGTTCAACACCCGCCTATGAGTGAGAACATGCGGTGTTTGATTTTCTGTTCTTGTGTCAGTTTGCTGAGAATGATGGTTTCCAGGTTCATCCATGTCCCTACAAAGGACACGAACTCATCGTTTTTGATGGCTGCATAGTATTCCATGGTGTATATGTGCCACATTTTCTTTATCCAGTCTATTGTTGATGGACATTTGGGTTGGTTCCAGGTCTTTGCTATTGTAAACAGTGCCACAGTGAACATACGTGTGCAAGTGTCTTTATAATAGAACAATTTATAATTCTTTGGATATATACCCAGTGATGGGATTGCTGGGTCAAATGGAATTTCTATTTCCAGGTCCTTGAGGAGTCGCCACACTGTCTTCCACAATGGTTGCAGTAATTTGCACTCCCACCAACAGTGTAAAAGTGTTCCTATTTCTCCACATCCTCTCCAGCATCTGCTGTCTCTAGATTTTTTAATGATCACCATTCTAACTGGTGTGAGATGGTATCTCAATGTGGTTTTGATTTGCATTTCTCTGACCAGTGATGATGAGCATATTTTCATGTTCGTTGGCCTCATGTATGTCTTCTTTTGTAAAGTGTCTGTTCATATCCTTTGCCCACTTTTAAATGAGCTTGTTTGTTTTTTTCTTGTAAATCTGTTTTAGTTCTTTGTAGATTCTGGATATTAGCCCTTTGTCAGATGGGTAGATTGCAAAAATTTTTTCCCATTCTGTTGGTTGCCGGTTTGCTCTAATGATTGTTTCCTTCGCTGTACGGAAGCTCTGGAGTTTAATTAGATCCTGTTTGTCTATTTTGAGCCAGCACTGTTCTACGTGCCTTAGAAAGGTTAAGCAAGCTAACTCACATAACAGTCCTACCAGCAAGGCATTTTTACTAGCTCCATTTAAAAGCAAGGAAACCAGTATACAAAGGGGTGAAACGGCAGCCATTGCTGATAAATAGCAAGTTCAGGAGGCCAGCCTGGGCACTCTGATTCCAGAATCCCTATGCTAACCACTGCACCCCCCGTCCCCTTTTCCAGGTGGTTCTTCATATCTGAGCTCTGTTTTCCATCACCCATGTGTTCCATGGTGAACAGGCTCCTCTTCCTCCTCAGCCTTATGCAGAACTCCCGGCCCCCTCCTTCTCCTGGGTCTGTTGGTCTCTGAGAGCACGGGGTAGGGAGAGGTTGGGGAGGCTGGTGGCAGGGGGACGGGGCGCCTCCCACACCCAGGTCACACGTTTCTCGCCCCCACCCCCAGCAGTACCTTTGGCTCTTTGCTTTACATCCCCTTTGCTCCCTCTCCTCTTTTGAGGTTGTGCCGTCCCTCCACTTTTCCTGTCACTTAACCTCCTGGTCACCCCTGCATTCCCCAAAGACCTTGGCCCTGCCTCACACTCTTACCCTCTGCCCTGAGTTCCCTGTGGACAAGCTGTACTACATGTGGGTCTTGGAGTTCCTAGACTGTCCACTCCAGTGGCACGTGCAGCAAGGCCAGCTCCCATGTCCTGATGTCCAATGTGCCAGAGATAGTGCAATATACTTGCAATGGCACTGATATTTCTGACAGCATTCCTGCAAGGGAGGATGGATAATTCCCCATCGACACAGGAGGAAATGGATCATCAGAGTTTAGGGACCTGCCCAAGGTGACACAGGGATCTGAACTGAGCTCCAGCCCATGCCCTCAGCTTGTCACGCAGCTGGTCAGCCTGTTTCCCTGAACTCCTCTGCTCTTGGAATGTAAGACTTCAGCATCTCCCACGGCTACACCCTCGCCCTGAGCCCGGCCTCTCCTTCCTCCAACTGCATCTCTACTGTGATCTCTTCAGAGTTTGCCATTCCCTTGATTGCTTCATTTCCCCGCCCTGCTCGTACTTTCTCCTGAATCTCTTCAATCTGAAAATGCTCAAATGTATCCCATCTGCCAAATCCCCCATTCTCCCTGTGCCCTGTCTCCCCCGTTCCCACACAACTAGGTTACCTGCGGAGGTGCCTACACTCACTGTCACCACCTCCTTACCCGCTGCAGGCTGGATTCTGCCCTCACTGGTTTGTGGTGCAGCCTAGTAGCTGCTTTAGGATTTGCCTGCCTTGACCTCCACAGAGTGTTGATGGGGGCCTTCCTCTCACATCTCCCTGGGCTTACAGGCCGCTGGCTGCACTCCTGTCCCCCAGCCTGCCCCTTCCTCTGAATGGTCAGCATTCAATTTTATGAGGAGGCGAGGGGCCGTGTCTTGGCCCATAGCCCACACAAGCGCTGTTTTGCTGATGGAAAGCTGTTGAATTCTATAATGCTGAAAATCTGTATAAATAGACACATTTACAACTTCCTGTCCATTTGGCCATCGATCATTGTAACAAAGGTACTAATAACTTGCATGTGTAGCAATTCACAGCTTGCACAGGGATTTCACACGTCCTTCAATATCCCTATCTATGCGTAATGAAAATATTTTTTCTGTGGGCATCATTAAATTCAACTCACTTTGCCGAGTTGAACTGAGCTCCAGCCCATGCCCTCAGCTTGTCACGCAGCTGGTCAGGCTGTTTCCCTGAACTCCTCTGCTCTTGGAATGTAAGACTTCAGCATCTCCCACGGCTACACCCTCGCCCTGAGCCCGGCCTCTCCTTCCTCCAACTCCATCTCTACTGTGATCTCTTCTGTGATCTCTACTGTGAGGTAGACGTTAGCTTTGTTTTGATGGAGGTCCTCTGAACACTGTCAGCCAGGATGTTATTCCAAATCCCCGTGATGGTGATTGATAGGTTATTGATCCTTGGGACAGGGCCAAATGACCCTGGTGGTTTTAATGACACGTGTTCCTCCTAGGGCATTAGGAGAGGCCGGGCTGACCAGAAGATGCCAGCAATCTCTGAGCATGCAGGCTGAGGGAAAGGCAGGTTGAGGCTCAACTGCGGGAACTGAGACATTTGGATTAGGATAAAATGTGACCAGGCCTATGTGGCTTTTGACTGTGTGGGTCAGGCTTTCTAAAAGAGTCTTGGAAGCTTGAATCCAAGGTGGCCAGTAGTTGTGACTTGAGGGCCAGCTCCCACCACTTAGTAGAACCTACTTGGAGGACTGTCTTGAGGATTCTAAGGCCAAGTCCAGGCCCCTTGGAGAAGATTCCTATGAGGAGACAGCGATGTCTGCCACAAGTATGGAGAAGGAGTTGTGCAGTCTTTGCCATCGCTGCTTTAGGCTGTCTCTGAAAGGCAGGGAACTACCCAAGGTAAACTCAACTGGGACTATTATCAGAGTCACGAAGAACAAGTATTCTGGCGGCTTCAGCAATTTCATCAAGTGTGAAGCCTGGGGCTTATTTTCTGGTTTGGCTGGCTGGGGCTTTGCTTTGCAGTCATCAAATATTAGAGGCCAAAAAGCCATGTATATGAAGGTTTTCTGATGTCCCACAGCCCCTCCACGGCTCCCACTGGCTCATCCCCAGAAGCGGGCTGGGCCCCGCACATTGCTGCTTTCCTGGCTGCTCCTGGCTGGGCTCAAGCGTGGTAGGAAGCTTTCAGAAATGGCCAGCAGCTCTGGCTGTGTGTCCTGTCCCTCTCCAAGGAATGGTGGTGACCTCTGGTGAGTCACCAGCTCCCACCCTCTCCTACCCTTGACTCCTAACTCCTCTTCTTAAGCCCTAGACTGGGGGCACACTCAACCGCCTTGACCTTGGGCTGGGCTGTGGAACTCTCAGGCCTGCAAGGTACAGACGTACCCAGAGCAGCTAGGCTTTCCCGCCCCTCAGCCATCCTGGGGGAAGTGCAGAGCAGCAGGCACCCTGGCTGGCTCGCTGCCCCTCTGCAGCCAGCAGGCCTTTTCACACGAAAGGCCAGTTACTCAGCACACCTGCCTCACCCCACGCCCAGGCCCTTCAGCAAAAGAATAGGCTACCCCCTCTCCAAACGCTTGACACTTTGGCATATTGCGCCATATTACATTTGGAAACTTTATGGTGCTGCCAACAACAATTAGAGTAGGGAAGAAAACAACACCTGCCTGGCCTCTGTGCCATCTTTGTTGCTTGGGAATATAGCACTGAGCGTGCCCCGTACTTTTTGTATGTTTGTGTTTATAGGAGGGTGTGATAGACAAGCCACTGGAGCATTCCAGAGCTGTATTAAGTATACCCCTGGCGTGCACCAGTGTCTGCAACTCACCTTGTAATGCATCTTTAAAAATACGCTTGGTGGATGGGCAGACAGGTGGACAGATACGCAGCGAAGCAGTATGTCACATGTGAAGGGAAGGTCTAGGTGGGGAGGAGATGTATGTGCCCTGCACAATCCTTTCAATTTTGCTGCGGGTTTGGAAGCTTTCCTAATAAAATGTTGGAGGGGAAATGATTCCCTGACAGTGAGCTCTTTTCATTGAAACCAGGCTCTTGGCCAATGTGGTCCCTGAGACCAGAGAGTGAGGGAGGTGTGTGGATTGGATCCATTTCACCTGTGAAGACTCCCCGTGAGGAGTTCCTGCTGCCAAGGCGCAGAAGTGGTGCTGGTCCCAGACAGGTAGAGAGGAGGGGCAGGGCTACCCTCTCCCTCCCGGGGATGAGCTGGTGCTGCCCATTCCCCCAGCCTCCGCTGTGGAACCCTTGAGCAGTGGGACACCGCCCCTTCCAGTGGCTTATCCCTCATATTCCCACATCTACACAGTTAAGACTGCATTCCACAGCCGCTTCCAGGTCCGAGTCTGGCTTTCCTCACCTCTCCTGGAGGGCTTGCCATCTGCCTCAGCGCTGCCTGTGACATGGGAGGGCACCCGCTCAGCACACATTTGCTGTGGCTCTCAGCCCCCTGGGTAAGCGAGAGGCTGTCTGAGCACAGGAGGGTTGGGAAGCTTGGCTGTCCAGATGGTCGCCCTGCCGCCTACAGGTTGTGGACACCAGAGAGTGGTCAGAACCAGGGAAAGCAAGGACAGGAAGTTAAGCGGCAGATGAAGAGGCTTTCTGGAGTTGAGTCCTGACCTACATTATTTTGTGGGTCACATATGGTGGTGGTTCCAGGGAAGGTGCTGGGATCCAGTTAACAAGCAGGGTAACTGACTCAGATATGGTAGTAAAATGCGAGGACTCCCCACCCCGCCTCTCCAGGCACCCAGTAGTTTATGGGTGGTGCTCAGCAAATGAAACTCTTAGTTGTACCAATATCAGCCTTCACATAATGGCATTAGGGAAAAAAAATAATACAAAGTTGATTTTTTTAAAAGTGCCAATTGCAGCACTGTGTTCTGCCTCTGACTGTAGAAAATGGAGAATACACTGTCAGGCCTTTGGTCCCTTGGAAGATGGCACTATCTAGTCTTCACAGTCCGGCATGCTCACACTCCACCACACACACACTTCAACACACCCTCACACACACTCACACTCCAACACCATACACACTCAGACTCTCACACTGAAAGACTCACACACACACCCTCACACACTTGCACTCCAACACACACTCAGACTCTCACACTGAAATACACACACCCCACACACACTTGCACTCCAACACACTCAGACTCTCACACTGAAATAGACACACACACACCCTCACACACACTTGCACTCCAACACACACTCAGACTCTTACACTGAAAGACACACACACCCCCTCACACACTTGCACTCCAACACACACTCAGACTCTCACACTGAAATAGATTCACACACACCCCATCACACACACTTGCACTCCAACACACTCAGACTCTCACATTGAAATAGACACACACACACCCTCACACACACTTGCACTCCAACACACACTCATGCAGCCTCAAACTCACATTTCACACACACATTCATGCACACTTGCACCCAAACACATACAAATACTTAACACTTGCACTCACACACTCATACCCACACTCAGACACACGAGTGTGACACACGCACATATTCTGCTGAGCCGAGTGATACTCCTGCCCCTCACACCTTTGGGACAGTGCCTGCCTCTCCACCCTTGCAGACTATGGAGAGGACTCCCTGCAAGGAAGGACCGGGACATCCCCCCGCAGGTTCTCATCCTCAGTGTGCTCATAGGAGGAAGTGGACCCTGGGATTTAGATCATGGGCTCTGGAGTCAGTCTCTGGGTTCGAGTCCTGGCTCTGCTGCCACTAGCTGTGTGACTGTCAACCACTGCTTCATCTTTCTGGGTCTTAGTTTCACCCCTCATATAACAAGGACAATGATGCCTGCCCCATAAGTCGCTGTGCAGATTCATCTCGTTGCTACGTGTAAGGTGCTCATATAGGAAGCTCTGGTGAGTGTGAGCTGCTGCTGCTGCTGCTGCTGCTCTTCTCAGCATCTGGTCCTAAATCATTCATCTCTGGGCTTCAGGTCCCTGAGCAGGAATTCAGCTTCTAACCAGGACTCAGGGAGAACAACTGTGTTTTCTGCTGTGGCTGTAACAGATGACTGTAGATTTAGTGACAAAGCAACACAGATTTATTCTCTTACTGTTCTCAAGGTCAGAAGCCTGAAATAACTTTCACTGGGCTAACGTGGAGGTGTCAGCAGGGCTGCACTCCCTCTGACGCTCCCAGGGAACATCCGCTTCTTGGCCTTTCCAGCCTCCAGAGCTGCATTCCTTGAGTTCCTTGGCTCTTGGCATCTTCCCCATCTTCAGGCCAGCAGCCAGCATCATGCTTCTGTAGTCCCATCGCCACCTTCCTCTGTAGTCCAGTCTCCTTTGGTCTCCCTCCCTCCCTCTCAGAAGAACCTTGGTGATTACATTTAGAGCCCACAGAGACAATCCAGGAGACTCCCGTATCTCAGAACTCTTAATCTCATCTCTGAAAGCTCTTTTGCACTGTAAGGTAACATTGACATTCTGGGGATTGGAGTGGGAACATAGTTGGGGGCCATTATTCACACAGCTGAGGCAGGAGGAAGCTCCCTTGGGTCCTGGCCCTGTGGCCCAACTTGGCCAAGTTCTGGACCAACCTGTAGCACCAGTCTAGACTCAGCCTGGCTACACCAGCTGCCAAGGTCCTCCACTCTCCCTTCATGCCAGTTCTAGGCCCTCTATCTCCCCAAATAGGCTCTGAGGGCAGAGTTGGTGTTCCATCCTCTGCTGAATCCCAGTTCTGACAGGTGGGGCGCCAGATGGTTATGTGCTCGTGTGTAAAGGTGAGCAGGCGCTGATGTGCCACATGTATCCTTTTAGGCCATGGTGAGTGTCACTGCGGGGAATGCAAGTGCCACGCAGGTTACATCGGGGACAACTGTAACTGCTCGACAGACATCAGCACATGCCAGGGCAAAGATGGCCAGATCTGCAGCGACCGCGGGCACTGTCTCTGTGGGCAGTGCCAGTGCACGGAGCCGGGGGCCTTCGGGGAGATGTGTGAGAAGTGCCCCACCTGCCCGGATGCGTGCAGCACCAAGAGGTACTGGTTCCACCAACAGCCTCAGCTTACTTCTCCTCCAGGCCAGGCCTGTGGTCCAGCCGGGCAGTCCTCAGGGCCAGCCAGCCTCCACTCCCCACCTCCGGAATCTCCCACCCAGCCAGCCTCGCTGAGAGCAACACTCTTACTAACAGTAACTGAAACTGTGGCTTTCAAATGCTGGTTCCATAAGGGTTTTGTAAGAAAACAGAACAAGAAATACAAAACTGCTACTCTGTTCCTAAACATCTTTAGAAATTAGAAGATCAGAGTTAAATGAAATTAAGCTGGTGTTGGCACCAAAAATAGCACCTTCTCAGAGCCTTGAGTGCACGATTATGTGCTTTCACAAGAGAATACTTTCACAAGTGCGCATCTTTTTTCAAATGAATTGAATCCCCCACACTGATAGCTCCCAAACAGTGTTTCACAGAACTCCTATGGGAAATGCTGACAAAATGTCATCAGAAAGTAAATTGGAGAGGGGCCGGGTGTGGTGGCTCACACCTGTGATCCCAGTACTGTGGGAGGCCGAGGCGGGTGGATCACTTAAGGTCAGGAGTTTGAGACCAGCCTGGCCAACATGGTGAAACCCCTTCTCTACTAAAATTACAAAAATTAGCTGGGTATGGTGGCACATGCCTGTAATCCCAGCTGCTCTGGAGGCTAAGGTAGGCGAATGGCTTGAACCCAGAAGGCAGAGATTGCAAGATGGTGCCACTGCACTCCAGCCTGGGTAACAGAGTGAGACTCCATCTCAAAAAATAAATAAATAAGAAGAAGAAGATAATTGGAGAGAAAGGCACCCGACCTAGATAAGGCATACCGGAAACCACTGCAATGGCTTTTAAATTTTCTGCTCCATTTATATAGATAATAGAACGTGGGCTCTGTGCTGCTACTGAATGCAGAGATTGTCTAGACCCGGGCCCCCACCTTCACTGACTCAGCCACGGCCTCCCATAGCTGTACTGACCTCCTCCTGGTCAGCCCTGCACGCTCCACCAGAGTGCAAATGAGAGGGAATTACAGAATGATGCCCCTGGAAAGCAGAAGTGACATTTGCTCTTGGAGTTTGCTGGAGAAACAGCTGTGTCATCATTATCCATGCTAAGGAGGCAGGGACACAGAGGATCAGAAACAAATCATAATACAAACGTCGCTTCTCTTTGGCTGAGGAACGCATCTGTGATTTTCTCTTGGCAGATTTCCCTTCTAAATGTCTGGCTCGGGCTGATAATGAAATGAGTTCATGCTCTCTGTGCCTGCTGGTCAGTGGCTGCTGGTCAGTCTGTACTCAGAAACGTTCTGGGTGGTAGAACCCCTGGTTGGACATTTGCCATAAATAACCCAGGCATGGGTAATTGAAAGCTGGCTGCAGATGGAGAGACAAGATACACAGGGCTGAGTTTTCATGTGTTCAATTGGAGGGGATAGGGGAGCGTAAGGAAGAAAAAAAATGTCTGCTTCAGACGTGCTAAGAGCAGAGACAAAACAGATCCAAGTAGAAACAGCCCGGAGAGGGTTAGGACCCTGGATCTAGAGCCCGGATAGCTGTGGCTCTCCCAGCACGGAGTCAGCCATTGGCCATGTTTTGTGCCTGAGGGAGGTGCCCCACCTCCAGCAACCAGCAGCACAACCTTTTTGAGTCTCTGCTCCCAGTCCTTGGGGCACACTAGGTTAATGGGGAGTGGGGGCCAAGCTAGGACAACCCATTAAACGAGCCTTGCCTTCCTATAGCAGGCAGTGGAGGATTGGCTTTAGATCAGCTGAAAGGCCCAGGAGGAAACAGCTCTAGCTTTAAGTGTTTAAAGCATTTATTTCCTAGAAGACATAGACTTAATAATGTATTATTTATTACACAATGTCAAGGGAGCAAGGAGAGCAAAGAGATGCCATAACGGAATGTCACAATTCCTTCTTTTTATCTTTTTTTTTTTTTTTTTTTTTTGAGACAGGGTCTCACCCAGGCTGGAATGCAGTGGCACCATCACAGCTCACTGCAGCCTTGAACTCCTGGGCTCAAGCAATCCTCCTGCCTTAGCCTCCTGGGTAGCTAGGACTATAGGCTGGCACCACCACACCTGGCCAATTTTTATTTTTTGTAGAGATGGGGTCTTGCTATGTTGACCAGGCTGGTCTCAAACTTCTGAACTCAAGCGATCCTCCCACCTCAGCCTCTCAAAGTGTTGGGATTACAGGCGTGAGCCATTGCACCCAACCTACTATTCCTTCTTATTTGTCTCTGGGCCACACTGACCCTCTGTCTCTTTCACGGCCTACTTGAAACTTTTTTTTTTTGAGACGGAGTTTCGCTCTTGTTACCCAGGCTGGAGTGCCATGGCACGATCTCGGCTCACTGCAACCTCCACCTCCTGGGTTCAGGCAATTCTCCTGCCTCAGCCTCCTGAGTAGCTGGGATTACAGGCATGCGCCACCATGCCCAGCTAATTTTTTGTAGTTTTAGTAGAGACGGGGTTTCACCGTGTTGACCAGGATGGTCTCAATCTCTTGACCTCGTGATCCACCCGCCTCGGCCTCCCAAAGTGCTGGGATTACAGGCGTGAGCCACCGCGCCCAGCCAACTTTTTTTTTTTTTAAACAAAGTCCTTTTTATGGTGACTTACATCCGTCTGTTTTTTCTACTGCTGCTTGTGAAGAGCCACCAGGTTTTGAATGTCCTACGTCCTTTTTTTCTGGAGGTTTCAGGGCAGCCAGTCTTCATTTTCTGGATCTAACAAACCACACTCTTCACTTTGGGTGAGTTCACATTCAACCCCAGCTGATTTCAATTAACCTGCTCTCGCAGCAGTCTCTCTAAACAACTTAATTTTTTTAAAGAGCAGGCTTATTTTAGTACATGACTGCAATATATTACAAGTTTCGACCAGCACATGGGACATCCAAGTTAGACTGATATGTTCACATGGATACTTAAGGAGTGTTTCCTGGAAGCAGCCTGGAGCTGTGGTTTAACAAGAGAATCAGGTGGCGGGAACAGAGAATCCAAGCTGGGAGCGGAAGCAGCCCTCTTAGCCTTGTGCTAATCTGGGAGGCTGGTGGGGGTTGGGGGTGCAGCTGGGTCAGCATAAATGACTGAAGCTGGAGCCACCCCTTCCTGGCCCCCAGCCAGGTCTCAGCTGCCCGCCCTCCGGGGCTGTCACTGTCGGGAGAGTTAGTTACCATCTTGTTTCTAACTTCAGAATGTTTCCATAAAATTAGTCCCAGGAGAGGGAGATTTCATAGACAAGTCAGGGATCGTTGAGCTCTTAAGCATATCAGAACCTCTTAGGAGGCCTAGTGTGAGAGGTGGGCACCTGGCTGCAGACCCTCAAGTCCTCCTCCATAAAACAAAGGAGATTTCATGAAATGGTCTCACAGCTTTCATCCAGCTCTGCTCTTCTACCTCACAGTTTCTGCACTGGAAACAGTAGCTGGCCGCTGAATCCCACGGAGTTAAGAAATAGGTGACGATAAAGGCACCACATTGCAGTTGCACATCCCTCTATATTTTTGCCAGAGACCTTTCCAAACACACAGCCCCTTTGGTACCCACAGGCCTGTGGAAACAGAGCAGCTGTCCCTCGTGTAGCCGAGATTCTGAGGTCACCCCCTGTACTCTGGTGGCCTCCCCAGCACACCTGGCTCTTGAGTCCTGACCCAGTTTTCTAGGGGCCTCTCCTGGGGTCTCACTCTCCTCGAAGGCCATCAGTCAAAGTCCCTAAGAGCGACATGCCCACTCCTCCCCGGAGCTTCGTGCTCACCATCCTATAGCCCCATACCCAGCCACCAGAGGAGCCAGGGACCTCTCCCCTTGCACCTCAGCTTTACAGCCCCTTAGCCACAGCTTAGCTCCCCATCCTGTGGCCTCAGGAATCCAGTTCTCCGGGATGTCTCCTGTGACAGAGGGAAAATGTCTGGAACTTGGTTTTGATGATATACGTATAATAATGACCACTTACTTGAATGTGGTAGTTAAGCATTTTCGCCCGCTATCTGATTGAAACCATCAGGCTGAGGTAGGAGGAGAGGGGCTCAAGGTGTCACTTTTTGGCTGTCACCCATTTTCTAGAGGAGGCCCTGTGAAAGAACGAGGGTTCCCTGGGAGGAAGTCAGCAGCTTAGAGCCTATGCCAGAGCCTAGTGTAAACTGATTCACAGGTATGTGGGCAGCAGAGCCCCAGGGGACCTGGCAGGTGGGCTCTGTCTGAGGGGGAGAAGGGGGCTGGAACTCGAGACTCTCCGGGACAGTGGTTCTCGGATGCATCAGAATTGCCCAGGAAGCCCGGCCCTGGAGGTGTGGTTGGCCCAGGCACTGGGAATTTCTCTTGATAGCTCCCTGGAGAGTTGAACGTGCAGGAGGGTTGAGATACCTGCCCTGGGTGATGACCAGGGCAGGATCTGCGGAACTGGGACAATGTGGGGCATCAAGCTCTGGCCAAGGGAGTGTGAGGACCTCGGGGAGGCCAGGAATACTGTTTATCACCCAGAAACCTCTGGCTTGGAGCAGACTCCTCACCAGGCATTCGATGGACCCGAGTGCAGATGGATTGGCTCCTGGTGTCAGAATTTGAAAGGTCTGCAACTTGACACGTAGACAAGACATGCCACTAAACTCACACGTGTTCCTCCAAGAACTCTTGGGCTTCCCCACATAACAAGAAAGGCAGAACCATTCCCTGAGGCTCAACATCTGTAGCTGGAAAGAAGTTAAAGCCTTCCCAGGTCCTGCACTGTCAGGTGGCTAGGGACAGGTGTGGGGCTGTTCTACATTATCTGACACCCACTTTTATTTCCTCATTTCCAAAGAGATTGTGTCGAGTGCCTGCTGCTCCACTCCGGAAAACCCGACAACCAGACCTGCCACAGCCTGTGCAGGGACGAGGTGATCACGTGGGTGGACACCATCGGTGAGTGTGCCGCCGCCACCCGGGCAGCCGTGGTTTCTCTCCTCCCTGAGGAGGAGGAGGGTGGTTTTAGCCTTGAGTCAGGAGGCGCCGCCCAGGCTTCCTGGGCGTAACAGTGGGCTCCCCATGAGGACCCAGTGCTGGAACCTTCATCCACACCTGATGGGGATGTAGAATGGTACAGACTTTGGAAAGCAGTTTGGCAGTTTCCTTAAAAAGTCAAACACAGAATCACCGTACAGTGGTACCAGTTCCATTCCCAGGTATACAGCCTACAGAATTAGGTCCATATGTCCACATAAAAACGTGTCAGAAATGTTCGCAGCAGCATTATTCACAATAGCCAAGAGGTAGAAACCAACCAGATGTCCATCAGTTGATGAATGGAAAAGAACACAGGGTGCACTCTGTCTATACGGTGGCCACCACTGACCACGAAGGGGTGTGAAGTGCTGATACGTGCCACGGCACCGTGAGGCCTGACAACAGTGCGGAGGGAAAGAAGCCACGTATTCTATGGTTCTGTTCATATGAAATGTCCAGCACAGGGAAAGCCATGGAGACAGAAGGTAGGTTAGTGGTGGCCTGGTGCTAGAGGGAAGGGAAAATGGGGATTGACTGCTAAGAGGTGTGGGTTTCTTTCTAGAGTGATGGAAATATTCCAGAATTAGTGGGAATGGTTACACAACATTGTGAGTTCAGTAAAATGACTGATTGTACACTTTAAAGTGGTTTAAATGGTGGGGGGAAATTATGCCCCTTGAAAGCAAATCTGCATCTGAAGCTCCCCTCATGGGCACTCTTCCCCCTATCTTCATCTCTGGCTTCTGCAGACTCCTGGCTCCCAGCTGCCTGTCTGTCTTGGTCCTAACTTATGTCTTTCGTAGACTTCCTTGTTCCCACATCCCTGGTTTTGACTGACTACAGTCATGGCTTCTGAGGGATTTTTTGTCTTTGAGACAGGGTCTCTATCACCCAGGCTGGAGTGCAGTGGCACCATCAGAGCTCACTGAAGTCTCAACCTCCTGGGCTCAAGCAAACCTCTTGCCTCAGCCTCCCAAGTAGCTGGGACCACAGGCAAGTGCCACCATGCCCGGTTAATTTTCGTGTTTTTTAATAGAGATGGGGTTTCACCATGTTGCCCAGGCTGGTCTCAAACTCCCAGGGTTAAGCAATCCACCTGCCTCGGCCTCCTAAAATGCTGGCATTCAGGTGTAAGCTATCATGCCCGGCTGCTTCTCAGTATCTGAGCTATGTATACATCCAACACATATTCACTGAGCGCCTACTGTGTGCCGGGTGTTGTCTGTCTCCTTAGGAGACTGTGGGAAGTGGACCAGTCTGGTTCCTCACATGCCTGTCTTCCTGCCCCAGCTTCTGTCTTGCAGCTCAGGGCCTGGCCAACCTCAGGTTCTGCCTGCAGACCTGGGCTGGTTGCCCCTAACTAGGCACACATGGTCAGAGAAGGAAAGGGTGTCTTCCTGTGGCCCAAGGACTGGTTTGCCTGGTTCACAGCAGTTACAGCCAGTCATGCACACCTGCTTCCCAACCCAGCCCTCTGAGACAGAGCAGCAGAGAAAATTTATGTTCCAATCTACCATTTACCCTTTATCTTCCTTCTTCCAGGTTTTTTTTGATACACACACACTCACATGCTCACTCATACTCACCCAGCCCAGAAGAGAGCTGAGATGGGAAGTTCAGGCTTTCATATCCGATAACCACACTAATCCACCTGTTTCCAGGTTACAGCTCCTTCAAGCAGCAAGGTTAGAAAGGTTAAAAAGGCAAGACCTGGAAAGCATTTCCCGCCCCAGTGTTCGCCTTCCATTGCTCCCCAGGTTGCATCGCTGCCACATTTCCTCACCCCTTGCCTCTCTTTGCACTTCCCCTAGTTCCTTTCTGTCCTAAAAAACAACCTAACTCTCTCCCGGAGACCCTTAGAATGTAGATAATCCTGGACAGGGGAAGGTGGGGAACAGTAGCCAAGGGGCGGGGAGCTGCTGAAGCAGCTCGAGGAGGGGGTTTCTTAATACAGAGAAGGGAGGCTGGGCAACATCTGGGGCTGACCTCCACGCTGGCTCGCTTTGTCTACAGGCGTGGGCACCAGCCTCTCACCTGCTGTCCTCATCGCCCTGTGGTTCTTTTTGATTTTGCATCCCAGGAAGGAGTTGCTGCTTCTTGGCCTCTGCAGCCAGCTCTCAGCCTCAAATGGCCTGGCCTGTTTCCCAAATGTGATACCTCACTCAAGCCTCACAGGGGGCTGGGATGGCTTTCTTTCTCTCTTTCTTTCTTTATCCCTTTAATTTCCGTGGCCAATCCATTCACCCAACCCCACCCCAAAACTATTAAAACCTTCTGTTATTTCACATCACCCCTGAAAAACACTTCAGAGGCTTGGAGATCCTCTAATATGTTCCACGTGGCCCCAAAGCCATCTAAATTCAGCCCTGGGCCTGCGTTCTTGGTGTGAGAAACCTGAACTCATCTTCAAAGGCCAGCCTCCCCTTAAGGCTTTCTGCCCACACCCCCACACCCCTTTCTTCTTTGAGGTGCTCGGCTCCCTGCCCTGACTGTCAGCGGCTCTGGGCTGCTCAGAGAGACTCAGGCCATTTCCCTCTTGGTTTTCTTCCAGTGAAAGATGACCAGGAGGCTGTGCTTTGTTTCTACAAAACCCCCAAGGACTGCGTCATGATGTTCACCTACGCGGAGCTCCCCAGTGGGAAGTCCAGCCTGACAGTTCTCAGGGAGCCAGGTGGGTGAGGGCTGCGAGGGGCTTGGGTCACTTCACCAGCTCTCAGTTCTGATTTCTGATGCCATTCCCTGATCTGGGGCCCCTGCCCATTCTCTCCTCACCGGTCTTTCCAAATTCCAGGGAGAGGAGGGATACAATTTCTTATTTTTCTTTTCTTTCTTTCTTTTTTTTTTTTTTTGAGACAGGTTGTCACTCTATCACCCAAGCTAAAGTGCAGTGGTGCCAACACAGCTCACTGCAGCCTCAGCCTCCTTGGGTTCAGGTGATCCTCCCACCTCAGCCTCCCAAACAGCTGGGACTGCAGGCATGTACCAACACACCGGGCTAATTTTTGTATTTTTTGGTAGAGACAGGTTTTCGCCATGTTGCCCAGGCTGGTCTTGAACCGCTGGGCTCAAGCGATCCACCTGCTTTGGCCTCCCAAAGTGCTAGGATTACAGGTTTGAGCCACTGCTCCTAACCAATACAATTTCTCATGAAGACTAGATCTAAGGTCACTGCTACTCCACTCCTAGAGTTTAAAAGAAAGATGAATGTGCAGCTGGGGGCCCATTTTGGGGCAAATCTCTAGGGGGGCATGAGTCAGGGCAGTGGGAGTTATGGAAGGATAGGGCCCTGTCCCTGGGGAGAGTCTCCTCTTGGAGGAGTACAGAGGTAAAAGCAACCACAGAACAAACCTACCCTGCACAGCCAAAGGCAGCAAGGAGCTGCCGTGTTCTGCAGGGAGGGTGCAGGACGTCTGGACCACCAGGGCTGGGCAGGGCATCACTCGGGCCATGGAGCATCCAGCTCCACACACAGTCCAGGCCGGGCCACCGCTGCTTCTCAGTGGGGATGCCAAGGACAGTGGAGCGGTCGGTTCCACATTCCTGCTGCTGCCATGCTCAGCTCCCAGAACCACTGCAGAGGTCAAGCTTTAATCTGGATACCACTATTCTGCCTCTGCTTGGACCCAGCGACCAGCAGCCTTTGCCTTGGAGTCATTGGAATTTCTAATATCACCCCTTACATTCTTCTTGGGGGTGAGGAGGCAGGGGTGGAGCAGAAAAAGATTTCCTCTCTTCACTTCACAGTGCTGCAAACTATTTTTCCAAATTGGGCCCAACCACATAATGTGCCTTCCTGAGGCCAGTGGCAGAAGTGTGGTACCAGCCTAGGATGCACGCCTGTAAGAATAAGGCTTTGTGTCCAACGCTGTCTCTGCGGTTCTTTGAAAATAAGCACATTTGCTCCAACGGACTCCACACTAAAGGCTTACAGATGTTGGCCCCCAGCCCAGACCTTGTGCAAGTGGCTTCATGGTACCTCCTGCCTGCGCAGTCTGCTCCTAGAACCATGTACGTGAAACCAGTGTCCAGCATCCCACACTGGAGACTGGCCCAGGCAGGGAGTGGGCACTGCCCATGAGGGGAAAGGCAGCCGTGCCCCTGGGCTCTCATCTAGACTTCACCACACTTGCTTTGTGACTTTGGAACAGTCACTGTCCCTTTTGACTCTTTCATTTTCTGTACATTGGGGGAAACTTCCTGCCCATGTCTCCCAGAAGTAATGTGAGGATCTAAGGGAGAGCCGAGGGGAAGGCCTTTGAGAGGGGCACAACTTTCATTTCCGAAATGCCTGCTGCTGGGGGGTGGGAGGGGCATGGGGATGCTGGTGGCTTTGCTTACCATGCTTCCGGTCCCCCTAGAGTGTGGAAACACCCCCAACGCCATGACCATCCTCCTGGCTGTGGTCGGCAGCATCCTCCTCGTTGGGCTTGCACTCCTGGCTATCTGGAAGCTGCTCGTCACCATCCACGACAGGAGGGAGTTTGCAAAGTTCCAGAGCGAGCGATCCAGGGCCCGCTACGAAATGGTAAGCCTGTGGAAAATGGGAAGCAGAGGGGACTTCAAGCTTAGAGCCATGGCTGAATTCAGTGCTATGTTAGCCATAGAGGTTCACTAACATCTTTGACATTAAAAACAAAAAATCAATACCAGAAAGGCTGTGCCCAGCTCTGGACAGAGAGAACTGCACAGCCCTGGTGCAGAGGGACCCGCACACATCCCTGTGCTAGACCCAGGTCAGGAAGGTCATGGGGGCAGAGGCGCTGGGCACGCCTTGGCAGGAGGAGTCTGACCAGTCTCAGAGACACCACAGACCCACAGGAAAGGAGCTCAGATTCTTGTGGTCCATTACAGTACACACACCTGCAGTCTGGTCACCCCAGACTGACTGCAAACGCCCAAAGGACTGAGCACAGAGTCAGTGCCTTTTGAACTCGGGCTTGGTTTCTGTTAAGGCTGCAAAAGACTTCAGAGACCTTCTGACTCAACTCGTCCTTCCAGAGGTGGAGAGTGGAAGCTTAGAGAAGGCGAGGTCTTTCCTGGGGGACAGGGAGCTATCCTGGAGCCCACAGCTGTCTCCTCCCACCTGAGTGCTTTGCCTGCTGCTGTCACGGGGCGTTGACCTGGGAGGGGTTTCTAGGGCCTGCGTCTGTCGGTTTGCGTGTGTGAGCTAACTTGTATCCTCATCCTCTTCCCTGCCGTGTTCTGTAGGCTTCAAATCCACTGTACAGAAAGCCCATCTCCACGCACACTGTGGACTTCACCTTCAACAAGTTCAACAAATCCTACAATGGCACTGTGGACTGATGTTTCCTTCTCCAAGAGGCTGGAGGGAGGAACTAATGAAAAAGTCAGACTGAAACGCCTTGCATGGCTGCTCGACTTGATCACAGCTCCCTAGGTAGGCACCACAGAGAAGACCTTCTAGTGAGCCTGGGCCAGGAGC
The DNA here is from genome assembly GCF_009761245.1 of Sapajus apella. Lineage (NCBI taxonomy): Eukaryota > Metazoa > Chordata > Mammalia > Primates > Cebidae > Sapajus > Sapajus apella. The sequence goes on from NW_022437118.1 coordinate 887,443, forward strand.
CCCCATTGCCTGCACAGGAAGGTGCCTGGCCGTGTCACCTGGCTCCTAGACCAGAGCCACGCCAGGCTGCAACCCTCCGAGCTTAGGATAAAGCAAGGGGACCTTGGCGCTCTCAGCTTTCCCTGCCACATCCAGCTTGTTGTCCCAATGAAATACTGAGATGCTGGGCTGCCTCTCCCTTCCAGGAGTGCCGGGCCCCCAGCCTGGCCAGACAAGAAGACTGTCAGGAAGGGTCAGAGTGTGTAAAACCAGCATACAGTTTGGCTTTTTTCACACTGATCATTTTTTTATGAAATAAAAAGATCCTGCATTTATGGTGTAGTTCTGAGTCCTGAGACTTTTCTGCCTGTTGGCTATGGCTTGCACCCAGGTGTTGGTGATGGGGCTGTTGAGATGCCTGTTGAAGGTACGTCATTTGCAAATGTCAGTTTCCTCTCCTGTCTGTTTAGTGCTTTTGTAATGAAAAGAAACAAGATTGTTGGCGATTGAAAGTAAAGATTAAAACCAAAAGAATTTGTGTTTGCCTGATACTCTCTGTGTATTTGTTTCTTTCTAAGCAGACTTAAAATGGTGCCCCCAGTGGGGATTGAAGTGGCATGTACTTCCTCAGGGATGGGACACAGGCTGGTCCGATACTCCAGACTGGGTCTCATCAAGTAAGCACGAGGTGCTCAAGGCAGTCAGAGCTGTGCAGAGGATCCCGGAGCAGGTGCCTTTGGCCCCTCCCGGCTTTCACTGACAGAGAGTTCCAGGCTAGACACCATGAAAACCACCCCCTGGTCTCCCTCCCTTGTTCTGAGGGGCTGAGGCTGGAAATACGTTGTGCAGACAGGAAGGATTGAGTGGCAGTTCCCACACAAAGTCATCTCTTAAACATCATTAGCAGTAGCAGTTCCCTTCCAGGGCCTCCCTCACTCCCAAAACACCTATGTCTTACACAGGCCCAAAAAAACACGTTTGAGCTTTTTTTCCTGCAAAGCCATGAAGTCCCCTCAGGTTCCTTTATCTGACATGGTTGTCTGATCCTCTCCCCTTATGTACAGAAGAGGAAAATGATTCTCAGAGAGAGGAAGTGGCTTGGCCAGGTGTTAGGAGGTTATGAATGACAAACTGGTCCAAAGACCCCATCTCATGCTGGCCAGAGGGCTAGCCTCCTTATTCCTGCTTGTGCTCAGAAAAGCTTTCACTGATCATTTTTTGCCACTGGAATCACTTCAAGGTTATTATGTTTTCAATCCAAATGGATCTGTCCTCAGCCCTGGACCAAGTTTCCCTTACTTCATGTTGGCAAACACTAAGTCAAATAGTCAAATGCCTGTCACTAAATAGAGCCTATTCCCTGGGGCAAATACGAACAGACTTGAGTCTCCTTCATCTTGTGTAAATAGGATGAAATAGAGACCTGGTAACTTGGTGACACTGCCTTAAACCCTTTTTGGGATAAAGCCAAATGTAAATGAAAACATTAAACAGATCAATTAAATTTTAGCCTTGAGACTTTCTGAATTGAGAAAAATAAATGTAATTTTGAAGAAACTTTGGGTTTCTCTCCTAATTAATTGTTGGTTTCCTGGAGACAAATCATTGACGGGCTCAGAACCTCATTTTCTATAAGCGCATGCCATTCTGGTTTTTTTTTTTTTTTTTGGGACGGAGTTTCACTCTTGTTACCCAGGCTGGAGTGCAATGGCGCGATCTCGGCTCACCGCAGCCTCCGCCTCCTGGGTTCAGGCAATTCTCCTGCCTCAGCCTCCTGAGTAGCTGGGATTACAGGCATGCGCCACCATGCCCAGCTGATTTTTTGTATTTTTAGTAGAGACGGGGTTTCACCATGTTGACCAGGATGGTCTCGATCTCTTGATCTCGTGATCCACCCGCCTCGGCCTCCCAAAGTGCTGGGATTACAGGCGTGAGCCACCGTGCCCGGCTGATTTTTTAAGAGATGGTCTCACTGTGTCACCCAGGCTGGAGTGCAGTGGTGCAATCTCAGCTTTCTGCAGCCTCAACCTCCTGGTCCCCTGTGATCCTCCCAGCTCAGCCTCCTAAGTAGCTGGGACTACAGGTGTGTACCATCATACCCAGATAATAACTAAGTTAATTTTTAGTAGAGTCAAGGTCTCACTATGTTGTCCAGGCTGGTTGGTCTAGAACTCCCAAGCTCAAGCGATCCTCCCACCTTGGCCTCCCAAAGTGTTGGGATTACAGGCGTGAGCCACCGTGCGTTGCCTGGGCACAACATTCTTGAGCCACAGATAGCAAAGGAAGATTTGTTCTAGTTCCACCTGACCTGGCAGGTGGGGGTGTTTCGTCTTGACGCCACGGGAATATTATAGAACCAGTGCTCACGGTCCCTTGGTGCCCTCTGCTGGACGTTCTTGGGATCTGACTCCTGAGATTCCGTCCCAATGTATGATTTTTAAGGTTATCCAGCGAGCTGAAAGTGACCACAAAGACAATCTATTTCAAAAGCTTTATTTCACAACCCACCCTCAGATATGTAATTTTGTAATTGTAAGATATTTTTATTAAAATGGGCCTTCGGCCAGGCACGGTGTCTCACGCTTGTATTCTCAACACTTGGGGAGACCAAGTTGGGAGGATTGCCTGAACCCCGGAATTAGAGAGCAGCCTGGGCAACACGATGAGACCCTGTCTCTACAAAAAAAGAGAGAAGAAAGAAAGAAAAAGAAAAAGAAGGAGAAGAGAAGAGAGAAAAGGAAGGAAGACAGGAGGAGAAGGAAGGAAAGGAAAGGAAGGAAGGTAGGTCAGCGAATTCTGATTCAGTTTGGTTGACTAGTATTTTATTAAACTAAAGGAACCAATAGCTACCTCTTCCACGAAAGAAATGTGATTTTAAAATTAGGATCAAAGCTTGAGGTGATTATCATGAAACCCTTGGGATGAATTTCAGGTGAGAACAAACAGATGGGAGACTGGCTGGGAGGACAGAAGGCCCTTCTCTGCTGGAGTGTGCTGTTTAGCTCCTCCCCATCCCTGGAGGACATCCAACACCATGGTTCCTACTTGCTTCTGAGGACAGCCTTGTATACCCAGCTACTGTTATGGATTGGATTATGTCCCCCCCAAAAAAATGCATCTGTTGAAGCCCTAAACCCCCAATGTGATAGTATTTGGAGATGGAGCCTTTAAAGAATGAATTGCGATTAAATGAGGTAATAAAGCGGCACCTAACTCAATGCAGCTGGTGTCTTTGTAAGACCAGGAAGAGACCCCAGGGCTGCAGAGAGGAAGGGCTGTGTGAGGACACAGCGAGAAGGCAGCTGCCTGCAAGTCAACAGGGGATACTTTAGGGGAACCCATTTCTGCTGACACCTTAGTCTTGAACTGCCACAGCCTCCAAAACTAGGAGAAAGTAAGTTTCAGTTGTTGAAACCACCCAGTCTGTGGTATTTTGTTACGGCAGCCTCAGCAGATTAACACAGCTAGTAACAAGCTGGCAGAGGGGGCTGAGAGAAGAGGAAAAAGACACAAAGGCCGACAGCGACAGGCGCTGGGATGAGTCTCCGGAAGAGGTAAGTGTTACGCCTCTGGGGTGTGAGGTGCCTGAGGAAGCTGGGGTTTGTCCAGTGGGCACTGGAAATGCAGACAGGGCGTGTGAACGTGCTTGGAGCTGGGTGACTGCCTGCATGGAGGCTGTGAGCACTCGAGACAGCTGTGGCCTTCCTCCTGGCTCCAACTCTGTGTCGGGGCTCCTCTGGAGATCCCCCAACTGAGGAGCCATAGTTGGGTCTCTCCCACCTGACACCCAGCCCCAGTCCTGGAGCTACAGGGCTCCAGACATCACGGTCAGGACCTAGCTCCTATACAGGCCTTCAGACCCTCCGGGGTGCAGAGATGGAGCTGGAGGGAAAACAGGAGAGACAGCTGAGCAGCGCTCCTGCTGATGAGAAGGCTGTGCCTGAGAAACAGTTCTTAGCCCCCAGAGGCCCTGCCTGCTCAGTCTCTGCTTTGGGAGGGACCCACGGGTAGCAGGGAAGGACAGTCGTTGCCTGGCCAGCCTCATCTGACAGAGCCACCTCCGAGATGGGTTGGATGATGTGTCAGTAAGAAGGCCTTCATATCCAATTTCTTTCTCTTGGATGTTAGTGTCAGGAATCTCTCCCTATGACTGATGCTTCATTCTGTCACACAATGGGGCCTGTACAAACGGTTTGGTATCTTGATGGTTAGGAAGTTGGGAACTGAATGCATTTAGTGGACCAGACTGTTCATAACACAGGGACAAGAGAGAAAGAGCCTCAGGTTCTTGGTTCCACCCTTTTTCCACCACCTCCTCCATTAACGCCCCTGTCCTCTTCCTGCATCCCCCTCCACACATCTCCTGATCCTTCTGATTAGATGCCCAGCTGCATGATCATTTTAAGGTGCCAAATTCTTGGTGCAGAAAGGCAAGCTATAAGCTTTAAGGGGCAACCCAACAGGGGTATCCACCCCACTGACCTTCTAGGGTAGGAGTTCTTGACTCTTTTGGCTCATGGACTGCTTTGGCATTCTGGTGAATGCTACAGACACCCTTAACAGAACAATGCCTATAACCGTGTAATAAGGAAGATGCTAAAAAGTCCAAGTCTATTTCTCAGGGTTATCATCTCAGTTTGATTTCAAAAACGCCCTCCCTGCAAGACTCATCATTGAAAGCTTCAATGGTCCCACTCACATAGAATATCAGACCCCTGTGACTGAAAGCAAGCTTCTCATTTGATCCTCACAACTGCCCACAAATACCACATTCAGGGAAGATATTTCCGCATTTTACAAAAAGGGAGATTGAGTACAGTCACACCCTGGGTGAGGGTTGGTGAGACCCAAGCTCAAGGATCCCTTCTCTAGATTACTCTGCTCTCCACTTGATCATGGAAAAAGTCTGTCTCTTCTTATCCCAGAATTCTGCTGACTGGGGAGTCATCTGAGTCTCTGTCTTGGGGGCATACATCTCTACTGAAATAAAATCAAGTGCTCTAAGAGCAGACTAATATATTATAAAATGTCTCTCCTTCCTCCTTGAATATTTCTCTTTTGTCCTCATCACATGAGCAGTCTCTGGTATACACGTGGAGGTCAAGGCAACTCCATCTTGGAAGAGAATCTGCCATGTTGACTTCTGATTAACTCCTGTTCTGTAAAGGCCTCTAAGATTTCCAGTTTATCTATTGTTCCTTGTGTAAGAGTAGGTACTGACTAAACAGCCTTGATGTTATTGTATTTACCACAAGTTCTGCCCTTAAGCTGCTGTCCTACACCCCCATCTGAATCGCATCCATCCTTTTTCTCTGTGGTCTGTAGCCCTGGGTTTAGGGGGTAATGGCTCAGGGATCCAACAACTTGTCTCAATGCTGCCCAAGACACAGACATAGCTTCTGTTCCTAAGTCCCAATTAAATATTTATTTCTGAAAAGCTGGATCTGTCAGCCTCTTTCCCTGACCTCTCAGCTTCCTTGAACTTTGAGGGGTGAGTCTGCATAGGCCTGCCAGTGCAGAACAACACACGTTAACCAAAAATCCAGGAATTGTTCTGCTTTTTAAAATGAAGGAAGATGACAACTGACACAAATGTCATGTTTCCTGGCACAGAAGTTCCATTCTTCAAAGCATACTTTCCATGGGGGAGACATGCAGATTGGCCTGGCAGGGTTTCATGTCAGGGAGGCCCCAGATATGAGCTGACATGTGCTGGTTGGCATTCATGTCCTGACACATGACCCTAAAACAGTTTTTTAGAAATCATAAACTGAATGAAACACATGATCAGTGGGGGCTACACCCTGTGTGAGCCTCTCCAGGTGGGTGACGAGCTGCACTAAAGGCCCAGGAGGAAGAGGCCAGGGATACTTGTCTTTCCCTCCCACTCAGCACCTTTTCTTAGGGCTCTTTTCAGCTCAGGCCACAAGGACTGTAGGCTTAGTTTAAGTTGGAGACATCCCCCATTGGATGGCCCTTGAGTTGAAGAGGGAAGAAGGCAATAGAAGTGAGGAAGAGGTAATGCTGTGGTCCAAGAGGAGAGCACAGGGCCTTGGGGAAGTCAGAGGGCAGCAAGATGGTGGAGGTGAGGGCAGTGTCGACAGAAAGAGTCTCAAACTCTGTAAAATATTTGAAGAAATTTGTTCTGAGCCAACTATGAGTGACCATGGCTCATGACACAGCCCTCGGTGCCCAAGTGCCCAAAGTGCCCAAGGTGGTCAGGGCACAGCTTGGTTTTGTACATTTTAGAGATGCATGAGACATCAATCAGATACATTTAAGAAATGCATTAGTTTGGTCCAGAAAGGCAGAACACCTCAAAGCTGAGGGCAGCGGGTGGGGGCGGGCTTCCAGGCTAAAGGTCAATTTAAACATTTTCTGGTTGACAATTGGTTGAGTTTGTCTAAAGACCTGGGATTGACAGAAAGAGAATGTTCAGGTTAAGATAAAGACCGTGGAAAACAAAGCTCTTTTGAAGTCTTATAGTGGCTGCCCCTAGAGATTATAGCTCTTTCAGGCTTCGTCTGGAGCGATTAATCTTTGACTCTGATACCAGATTGGCTACTTGGTCCACAACTTTGAGTTAGAGCCCCCTCCTCCCAGAGTTTTCCGCGGGCTTTTTGGACAAAGAAGCCCACCTGGATTTCGGCACCTGGCCCAAGCACGGGAAACCCAGACAAAGAACTTTACGTTCCTGGATGGAGGGGTGGAGCCGGGAAACTCCTGCCCTTGAAACCCCGCCCCTTGCGGACCTGGGAAGAGTCCCTCAGTCCCGCCTCTGAACAGGAAGGTCCAACTGCTGTTGGGACGCGGGTGTAGATCACTCTTTAACTACTTCCTGCTGAATTGGGGCATAGAAGGGGCCCTGCAGTTGAGGTTTCCTCCAGAGGGGAGTTTGCCAGGGGTGCAGGTTGATCCACGATAGAGCTCATGAGCCAAGGACATCCGGGGTTCCATTTGCAGGACCATTGGTAGCCTCATGGCCTCAATTCTAGAATAAACGAACCTGACAAGAAGGTTAAAGATGAGAGGCCTGAAGGCCAGCAATAATAGAATGGTTATAAACGGGCCTAGAAGAGAGTAGAGCCAGGACAGCCAGTTGTTACACAAGCTCCGTGATCCTCTTTCTTGAAGGTCTTTAGCCCTGCGTTTGATTGATCCCTGAGTTTTTAACTTTGTTTAAGACAATACCCGATTGGTTTACAAAGTATCAGCATTCCTTTCCTAAAAAGAGACAGGTTTCTCCTTTCTCTGCTGTTAGCAGATCCAGGGCCCTTCTATTTTAAAGAACCTTGACAGCTAAAGAGTTAAGCTGCTTCTGCAGAGAGAATCAGCAACCTTTTTTCATGTCATTATTTAACTCCTGAAATAGCTTATAGTAAAACTGAGTAGAGACAGAGGTAGTAATTTCCCCAATTTCCATACAAAGTCCTCCTATTATGCCGGTGCCCCACTCCCCCCTCCCCACCACTATGAAAGGAATAATTGGAGTTTGAGTATGGTGTGGCCTTGGCAAGAGAAGACTCTGCACCTGAGAGTCGGTGTAAATTGTCAAGGGGGTGGGCACTAGGAATGATAGGAGAGCTATTAGGCCAATCCATAGGGGTAACCGTAGAGTCCGGTCGCAGATAGTAAAGTTAAGAATGATAGTCCTGTTAATGCCAGGATGTAAGTTAGAATCATGAGTATTTACTTTCCTGGGGATCTCGCTGGAAGAGCAAACGTAGATCCTCTAATGGCTCGCAGGTGTATGAAGGGTTGTTTCCTGGAACTTCAGGCTGTGGAGTGGATGGCCCATGATTTTCTTCAGGTGTCCAAGGCTTCAGCCGAGTGTGATGAATCCACAAGTCAACTCCCAGCACCTTAACTGCCGTCGGGGTAGAGAGAATAACTGAAAATGTTCCTTCCCAACATGGGCCTAGATAGGGAGATTCTGAGGAGAGTGACTTAGCAAGCATTAGGTCTCCAGGGCAGAACAACTCTTTTCCCTTTTCCCTAGGGTGTCCTTCAGGTAAGGTCCTAAGAGCCTGTTGGTACTTAGCTAAAGAGGTTATATCTTTTACTAGATCTGCTGTTTTCCTTGTCTAATACAAGATCATTAGTAAGAAAGGTTTGTCCAAAAAGCATCTGATAAGGGCTGAGTCCTATTCTCTGAGGAGTTTTAAGCCCTTAAGAGTGCTATTGGTAATAGAGAAGGCCATGGGAGGTGGGTTTCCTGTGTTAGTCTCTTAAAAATTTCATTCATCTTCTCCACTTTCCCCAAGGACAGAGACTTCCAAGCACAGTGGAGATGATACTGTATTCCTAATGCCTTGGAAATTCCTTGGGTCACTGCAGCTTTGAAGACAGCAAGGGAGTCCTAATCTAGGGATTATTTCATTGAACAGGACTTTTATTACCTCTTGGGCTTTTTCTGTTTTACAGGGGAAAGCCTCAACGCCGTTTGTGTAGGTATCTACACATACTAGCAGATATTGATATCCCTGAGACTTAGGCCTATGGGTAAAGTCCATTTGCCAGTCCTTACCTGGGTAATGACTGGTTCACTGTTCCCCAGGAGGAAATTTGCGATGTGCCAAAGGATTATTTTTCTGGCATATTTCACATCTTTTGACTATTTGTTGGACAGCCTTGAAGAGACCTTTTTTCTGTAAATATAGATTTGGCCATTTGCTATGCATTCTCTATACGCATATGGAAGGTTTGATGTAGAGTTTTAAGTACTGTCCACCAGCTGGCAGCAGGTAAGAGTACTTTTCCCTCCTCAGTAGCTAGCCATCCTGAAGGAAGACTATGTCCTTGGGAGATTGCCCACTCTACTCTTCTGATGCGTATTGAGGTCTAGTTCCCTGGAGAGGGTTTTCCCATATTAAAAGTTCTATACATTCTTGTCTAGCTGCCTTTTTTGCCTCTAGGTCAACTCAGCGATTGCCCTCCGCTTCCTTCTCATCTCCTTTCTGGTGACCTCGGCAGTGCAAAATTGCTACCTCTTTGGGTCTTGGACAGCTTATAATAAATCTAAGATTTACTTATGATACTTAATGGGAGTTCCTGCCGAGGTTAGAAACTCTCTTTCCTTCCATATGACAGCATGGGCATGCAGAACCAGGTCAGCATATTTGGAATCTCTGTATATGTTTATTCTTTTTCCTTTCCCTAATTTTAGAGCTTGAGTGAGGGCTACTAGTTCTGCCAGCTGGACACTAGTTCCAGGAGGAAGGAAATTATTTTCAAGCACTGTTTGATCATTGGCTATTGAATATCCTGCCTTTCAAACTCCATCTTCCAAAGATGAACTTCCGTCAGTGTATAGGTTAAGGACAGGATTGGCTAGAGGAGTTTCTAAGAGATCCTCTCGAGCCGCATAGTTCTGGGCTATAACCTGCAACGGTCATGTTCTTTGTCTGCCCCTTCCTCAGGAAGAAAAGGGCTGCACATGTGTGCAGCTGAAGTACAGGCCCTTCGAGCATTAAGGCCTGATATTTGAGTAAGCAGTTGTCGGACAGCCATAAGCCTCCTTTAGAGGCCAGAATTCCAGCTACCTCATGTGAAGTCCATACAGTTAGATCTTTCCCTTGCACTATTTTAACAGCTTTTGAGACCAATGTAGCCGCCACAGCTACAACCTGCAAACAGTGTGGCCAGCCTTTTGCTACCGTATCAATTTCCTTACTTAGGTATGCCGCCGGTTGTGACATGGTCCTCTAAGTCTGTGTGAGAACCCCCAGTGCCACTCCTGACTTTTCCATAACATATAGGGAGAAGTCATTCCCTGTAGGAAGACGTAGAGCTGGAGCCTGCAGTAGTGCCTGCTTCAGGGTCTGAAAGGCTGCCTCAGCTATAGGATCCCATTATATTAGATGGGTGTTAGCTTTTTGGGGTTCCTTTTTAAAATTATTTTATTGCATTTTAGGTTTTGGGGTACATGTGAAGAACATGCAAGATTGTTGCATAGGTACACACATGGCAGTGTGATTTGCTACCTTTCTCCCCTTCACCTATATCTGGCATTTCTCCCCATGCTCTCTCTCCCCAATTCCCCACCCCCCACTGGCCCTCCCCTATTTCCCCCAACAGACCCCAGAGTGTAGTGCTCCCCTCCCTGTGTCCATGTGTTCTCATTGTTCAACACCCACCTATGAGTGAGAACATGTGGTGTTTGATTTTCTTTCTTTTTTTTTTTTTTAAGAAAAAAACACAGAGCTTTATTGTTCTCAACACCAGCGGCAGTGGTCTCTGTAGGACAGGGGAGTGAGTTCTGTTGACTGACAGGGATAGGTGGCTCCTACTTGCCGGCGATGAGTGGGTTCCGCAGGACCACAATGACTGAGTCCCCGCAGGAACATCTTGGAGATGTAGCGGTCTTTGTTGACTGGCTTGGACTTCTTCTTGCCCTTGCCGCTCTTGGGTACCTCAGTCCACATTTCCTTCACGTTCTCCAGCACCATGTTGCAGTGCCTATCGAAGGCCTTCACACGGCCCAGGAGTTTCTTATTGTTGCAGCAGTTGATGAGCACTTGGGTGTTGTTTTTGACGGACTGAGTGAGCACAGAGAGTGGACCTGTGTTAAATTCCTCCTCCTCTTGCTTCTGCAGCTCCTCCGGGGTCATCTCACTCTTGGGCTTGTTGAGGAGGCTCATGTTGGTCACTAAGCTCTCGGTTCGCTCTGGTTTCCTCCATGTTGCTGCTCGATTTTCTGCTCTTGTGTCAGTTTGCTGAGAATGATGCTTTCCAGGTTCATCCATGTCCCTACAAAGGACACAAACTCATGATTTTTGATGGCTGCATAATATTCCATGGTGTATATATGCCACATTTTCCCTGTCCAGTCTATCATCGATGGGCACTTGGGTTGGTTCCAGGTCTTTGCTATTGTAAACAGTGCTGCAATGAACATTCATGTGCATGTGTCCTTATAGTAGAATGATTTATAATCCTTTGGATATATACCCAGTAATGGGATTGCTGGGTCAAATGGAATTTCTATTTCTAGGTCCTTAAGGAATCCCCACACTGTCTTCCACAATGGTTGAACTAATTGACACTCCCACAAACAGTGTAAAAGTGTTCCTATTTCTCCACATCCTCTCCAGCATCTGTTGTCTCTAGATTTTTTAATGATCGCCATTCGAACAGGCATGAGATGGTATCTCAATGTAGTTTTGATTTGCATTTCTCTGATGACCAGTGATGATGAGCATTTTTTCATATGTTTGTTGGCCTCATGTATGTCTTCTTTTTTAAAGTGTCTGTTCATATCATTCGCCCACTTTTGAATGGGCTTGTTTGTTTTTTTTTTTTCCTGTAAATCTGTTTTAGTTCTTTGTAGATTCTGGATATCAGCACTTTGTCAGATGGGTAGACTGTAAAAATTTTTTCCCATTCTGTTGGTTGCCAATTCACTCTAATGACTGCTTCTTTTGTCGTGCAGAAGCTGTGAAGTTTCATTAGGTCCCATTTATCTATTTTGGCTTTTGTTGTCAATGCTTTTGGTGTTTTGGTCATGAAGTCCTTGCCAACGCCTATGTCCTGAATGGTTTTGCCTAGATTTCCTTCTAGGGTTTTTGTGGTGTTAGGTCTTATGTTTAAGTCTTTAATTCATCTGGAGTTAATTTTAGTGTAAGGTATAAGGAAGTAATCCAGCTTCTGCTTTCTGCACATGGCTAGCCAATTTTCCCAACACCATTTATTAAACAGGGAATCCTTTCCCCATTGCTTGTTTTTGTCAGATTTGTCAAAGATCGGATGGTTGTAGATATGTTGTGTTGCCTCTGAGGCCTCTGTTCTGTTCCATTGGTCTATATCTCTGTTTTGGTACCAGTACCATGCTGTTTTGATTACTGTAGCCTTGTAGTATAGTTTGAAGTCTGGTAGTGTGATGCCTCCCGCTTTGTTTTTTTTGCTTAGAATTGACTTGGCTATGCGGGCTCTCTTTTGGTTCCATATGAAGTTTAAGGTGTTTTTTTCCGGTTCTGTGAAGAAGGTCATTGGTAGCTTGATGGGGATAGCCTTGAATCTGTAAATTACTTTGGGCAGTATGGCCATTTTCACGATATTGATTCTTCCTAACCATGAACATGGAATGTTTTTCCATCTGTTTGTGTTCTCTCTTATTTCGTTGAGCAGGGGCTTGTAGTTCTCCTTGAAGAGGTCCTTTACGTTCCTTGTTAGTTGTATTCCTAGATATTTTATTATCTTTGTAGCAATTGTGAATGGCAGTTCATTCTTGATTTGGCTCTCTTTAAGTTTTTTTTTTTTTTTTTTTTTTTTTTTTTGAGACGGAGTTTCGCTCTTGTTACCCAGGCTGGAGTGCAATGGCGCGATCTCGGCTCACCGCAACCTCCGCCTCCTGGGTTCAGGCAATTCTCCTGCCTCAGCCTCCTGAGTAGCTGGGACTACAGGCACGCACCACCATGCCCAGCTAATTTTTTGTATTTTTAGTAGAGACGGGGTTTCACCATGTTGACCAGGATGGTCTTGATCTCTTGACCTTGTGATCCACCCGCCTCGGCCTCCCAAAGTGCTGGGATTACAGGCTTGAGCCACCGCGCCCGGCCTCTCTTTAAGTTTTATTGGTGTATAGGAATGCTTGTGATTTTTGCAGATTGATTTTGTATCCTGAGACTTTGCTGAAGTTGCTTATCAGTTTCAGGAGATTTTGGGCTGAGACGATGGGGTCTTCTAGATATACAATATGTCATCTGCAAATAGAGACAATTTGACTTCCTCCTTTCCTATTTAAATTCCCTTTATTTCTTTTTCTTTCCTGATTGCTCTGGATAGAACTTCCAGTACTATATTGAATCAGAGTGGTGAGAGAGGGCATCCTTGTCTAGTGCCAGATTTCAAAGGGAATGCTTCTAGTTTTTGCCCATTCAGTATGATATTGGCTGTTGGTTTGCCATAAATAGCTTTTATTATTTTGAGATACGTTCCGTCAATACCTAGTTTATTGAGGGTTTTTAGCATAAAGGGCTGTGGAATTTTGTCAAAGGCCTTCTCTGCATCAGTTGAGATAATCATGTGGTTTTTGTCTTTGGTTCTGTTTATGTGGTGAATTACGTTTATAGACTTGTTGAACCAGCCGTGCATCCCTGGGATGAAGCCTACTTGATCATGGTGGACAAGCTTTTTGATGTGCTGTTGCAATCGGCTTGTCAGTATTTGATTGAAGATTTTTGCATCTATGTTCATCATGGATATTGGCCTGAAGTTTTCTTTTCTTGTTGAGTCTCTGCCGGGTTTTGGTATCAGGATGATGTTGGTCTCATAAAATGATTTGGGAAGGATTCCCTCTTTTTGGATTATTTGGAAAGGTTCAGAAGGAATGGTACCAGCTCCTCTTTGTATGTCTGGTAGAATTCGGCTGTGAACCCATCTGGACCTGGGCTTTTTTTGGGTGGTAGGCTCTTAATTGCTGCCTCAACTTCAGACCTTGTTATGGGTCTATTCAGGGTTTCAACTTCCTGGTTTAGGCTTGGGAGGAGGCAAGTGTCCAGGAATTTATCCATTTCTTCCAGGTTTACTAGTTTATGTGCATGGAGTTGTTTGTAATAATCTCTGATGATGGTTTGAATTTCAGTGGAATCTGTGGTGATATCCCCTTTATCGGTTTTTATTGCATCAATTTGGTTATTCTCTCTTTTCTTTTTTATTAATCTGGCTAGTGGTCAATTTTGTTGATCTTTTCGAATAACCAGCTCCTGGGTTTATTGATTTTTTTGAAGGGTTATTTGTGTCTCTATCTCCTTCAGTTCTGCTCTGATCTTAGTTATTCCCTGTCTTCTGCTAGGTTTTGAGTTTTTTTGATCTTGCTCCTCTAGCTCTTTCAATTTTGATGATAGGTTGTCAATTTTAGATCTCTCCTTGCTTCTCATGTGGGCACTTATTGCTATATATTTTCCTCTAGAGACTGCTTTAAATGTGTCCCAGAGATTCTGGTATGTCGTGTCTTCGTTCTCATTGGTTTCAATGAACATCTTTATTTCTGCCTTCATTTCATTGTTTAGCCAGTCAACATTCAAGAGCATGTTGTTCAGTTTCCCATGAAGCTGTGTGGTTTTGAGTTATTTTCTGCATTCTGAGTTCTAACTTGATTGCACTGTGGTCTGAGAGACTGTTATGATTTCCATTATTTTGCATTTGCTGAGGAGTGATTTACTTCCAATTATGTGGTCAACTTTAGAGTAGGTGAGAAGAATGTATATTCTGTGGATTTGGGGTGGAGAGTTCTGTAAATGTCTATTAAGTTTGCTTGGTCCAGGTCTGAGTTCAAGTCCTGGATATCCTTGTTAATTTTCTGTCTGGTTGATCTGTCCAACATTGACAATGGGGTGTTAAAGTCTCCCACTATTATTGTGTGGGAGTCTAAGTCTCTTTGTAAGTCATTAAGAACTTGCCTTATGTATCTGGGTGCTTCTGTATTGGGTGCACATATATTTAGGATCATTAGCTTTTCTTGTTGCATTGATCCTTTTACCATTATGTAATGTCCCTCTTTGTCTCTTTTGATCTTTGTTGCTTTGAAGTCTATTTTATCAGAGATGAGAATTGCAACTCCTGCTTTTTTTTTTTTTTTTTACTCTCATTTGCTTGGTAAATCTTCCTCCATCCCTTCGTTTTGAGTCTTTGTGTATCCTTGCATGTGAGATGGGTTTCCTGGATACAGCACACTGATGGGTTTTGGCTTTTTATCCAGTTTGCCAGTCTGTGTCTTTTGATTGGGACATTTAGTCCATTTACATTTAGGATTAATATTGTTATGTGTGAATTTGATACTGCCATTTTGATGCTAGCTGGCTGTTTTGCCCGTTAGTTGATGCAGATTCTTGATTGTGTTGATGCTCTTTACCACTTGTTATGTTTTTGGAGTGGCTGGTACTGGTTGTTCCTTTATATGTGTAGAGCCTCTTTCAGGAGCTCTTGTAAAGCAGGCCTGGTGGTGATGAAATCTCTGAGTACTTGTTTGTTTGCAAAGGATTTTATTTTTCCTTCACTTATAAAGCTTAGTTTGGCTAGATATGAGATTCTGGGTTGAAAGTTCTTTTCTTTAAGGATGTTGAATATTGGCCCCCACTCTCCTCTGGCTTGTAGGGTTTCTGCTGGGAGATCTGCTGTGAGTCTTATGGGCTTCCTTTGGGGGTAACTCGACCTTTCTCTCTGGCTGCCCTTAGCATTTTCTGCTTCATTTCAACCCTGGTGAATCTGACGATTATGTGCCTTGGGGTTGCTCTTCTTGAGGAATATCTTTGTGGTGTTCTCTGTCCTGGACTTGAATATTGGCCTGCCTTGCTAGGTTGGGGAAGTTTTCCTGGGTAATATCCTGAAGGTATTTTCCAGCTTGGATTCATTCTTTCCGTCACATTCAGGTACGCGTATCCAATGTAGATTAGGTCTTTTCATAGTCCCACATTTCTTGGAGACTTTGTTCATTCCTTTTTACCCTTTTTTCTCTAATCTTGCCTTCTCATTTTATTTCATTGAGTTGATCTTCGACATCTGATATCCTTTCTTCTGCTTGGTCAGTTTGGCTGTTGAAACTTGTGCATGCTTCGCGTAGTTCTTGTGTTGTGTTTTTCAGCTCCATCACTTCACTTATATTCCTATGTTGTCCATTCTCGTTAGCATTTTGTCAAATCTTTTTTCAATGTTCTTAGTTTCTTTGCATTGGGTTAGAACATGTTCTTTTAGCTCACAGAAGTTTCTTATTACCCACCTTCTGAAGTCTGATTCTGTCATTTCATCACACTCATTCTCCATCCAGCCTTGTTCCCTTGCTGGTGAGGAATTGTGATCCCTTGTAGGAGGAGAGGTGTTCTGGTTTCCGGTGTTTTCATCCTTTTTGTGCTGGTTTGTTCCCATTTTTGTGGATTTATCCACCTGTTGTCTTTGTAGTTGCTGACTTTCAGATTGCGTCTCTGAGTGAAGTTCCAGTTTGTGGATGATGAAGTTATTTCTGTTTCTTAGTTTTCCTTCTAACAGTTTGGCCCCTCTCCTATAGGACTGCTGAGGTCCACTCCAGGCCCTGCTTGCCTGGGGATCACTTGCAGCAGCTGCAGAACAGCAAGGGTTGCTACCAGTTTCTTCTTCTGCTATCTTTGTCCCAGAAGGATACCTGCCAAATGTCAGTCTGTTCTCTCCTTTATGAGGTGACTCTTTGGATATATGGGGGTCAGGGAGCTGCTTGAGGAGACAGTTTGTCCTTTACTGAAGCTCAAGTGCTGAGCTATGAGCTCCATTGTTCATTCATAGTTGCTGGGCAGGTATGTTTAGGTCTGCTACGTCGGAACTCATAAACTCCCTTTTTTTTTTTTTTCTGAGGTGCTCTGTCCCAGTGAGTTAGGGCTTTATTTATGAGTTTCCGTTGTGCTGCTGCTTTTTTTTTTTCAGGGCTGCCCTAACCAGCGAGGAGGCAGCCTAGTCACTGTCTGCCGGCAGAGGCTTTGCTGAGCTGCTGTGGGCTCCACCCAGCTGCCGTGTGGTCTTCCCTGCAGTCCTTTTTATAAGGGTGTAGCGAGAACTGCCTCGGCAATGGTGGCCCACCTCTGTAATGGCGGATTCTTTCTGTAATGGCAGGTTGCCCTGGCAATGGCGGGCTGCCTCAGTGATGGCGGACTGCCTCCGTAGTGGTGGAGTGTCTCAGTAATGGTGGACTCCCCTCCCCTCCAGAGCTGGACCATCCCAGGTTCAGCTGTACTTGCTGTGAAACTTGCAACCCAGAGAATTTTCAATGACTTTTTTTTTTTTTTTTTTTGGGGGGGGGGGTGGGACCAGCCGAGCCTGATCACCTGGCTCCCTGACTCAGAGTCTTTTTTTTTTTAGTTGAACAGTCGACTCTCTCCCAGGTGTTCCAGTCGCCTGTTGAAAAGGCGCCAGAATCTGTGTGGTTTCCTGTGCGGCGACTCACTGTAACAGCTGAAACAGCGGCGCTGAGATTCCTGGCAATTTTATTGCCCAGGAATCTCCTTGCCTGGCTCACTGTTTCAGTCCCCTTTTAAATCAGATTAATGGGTGATCTGCCTTCCCAGGGCTCCAATCGCCAGCTAAGAGGGCACCCGGACCAGTGTATTTTGTACGGAGAACCGCCGCAGAAGGGCGCCGGCAAAGCAGCCGCATTGGCCAAAACAGCCGCGCCGGCCAAAACAGCCGTGCTGGCGACCCATGGGGCTCCTCCACCTGGGAATCTCCTGGTCTGTGGGCAATAAAAATCTGTCTGGAAATGCGGCGTCCACTCACCCTCTGCACTTTCACTGGGAGCTGCAATCCTGAGCTGTTCCTAGTTGGCCATCTTGGGTCCTCCTGGGTTCCTTAATCAGAGTGTACAGGGGTTTGGCTATTTCACCATATCTGGGACTCCACAATTGGCAGAAACCAGTTATTCCCCTGTAACTGTTTTAAGGTTTTTGGACAGGGGAAGGCCAGTATGGGTTGGAGACATTCTCCATCAAGGGCCCGAGTGCCCTTAGATAAGACAAGCCCTAGATATTTTACCTCTTGCCTACAAAGTTAGGCTTTTGCTTTGGAAACCTTATATCCACAGGTGGCTAG
The DNA here is from genome assembly GCF_009761245.1 of Sapajus apella. Classification (NCBI taxonomy): domain Eukaryota; kingdom Metazoa; phylum Chordata; class Mammalia; order Primates; family Cebidae; genus Sapajus; species Sapajus apella. The sequence continues at coordinate 904,969 of NW_022437118.1, forward strand.
AAAGTTTAGGAGGTCCTGGGTGGCCTGCTGACACTGGGTTTCTGAGTTTGCAGTTAAAAGTAAGTCATCCATATATTGAAGAACCAGGGTACCTGGATATGAAAAATGACTAAGGTCCTGAGTTAGAGCCTGGCCAAACAGGTGGGGGCTATCTCAAAAGCCCTAGGGTAACACTGTCCAGGTGAGCTGAGAATTCTGGTCTAAAGGATCTTTAAAGGCAAACAGAAACTGGGAGTTAGGATGTAATGGAACACAGAAAAACGCATCCTTAAGGTCCAGGACTGTAAACCATTGTGCCTCACCTGGTATTTGCGCAAGCAAGGTATATGGGTTGGGTACAGCTGGGTATAAAGGGAATCACAGCTTCATTCATAAGCCTGAGATCTTTCACTAGCCTCCATTATCCATTAGATTTATGTACTCCTAAAATTGGGGTATTATACAGGTGTTATAGGACTTCACTAGACCCTGAGCTTTGAAGTTCCTTACAATATCCTGTAGCTCCTTTTTGGCATCTGGTCTTAGGGGGTAGTGTCTTTGGTAAGGAAAAGAGATGGGATTCTTCAGCCTTTTTTGAATTGGGCATGCATTCTTTGCCCACCCAAATTGTCTCTCCATTGTCCAAACCTCGGGATTATTTCCCTTCTTGAAATAATGGACAGCAGAGAGGGATTTCCTCTCTGACGATGTTCATATAGATAACAGCTCCTGCTCTGGCTAACAGGTCCCGCCCTAGTAAGGGAGTGGGACTTTCTGACGTGATGAGGAAGGCATGGGAGAAGAGTACATCTCCCCAGTTACAGCTTAGGGGCTGGAAGAAATGTTGGGAGGCTGCTTGTCCTAGGATTCCCGGGACAGTTACAGACTTGGAGGACAACTGTCCAGGACAGGAAATCAAAACTGAGAAGGCCCCACCAGTGTCCGGGAGATTGACCTCTTGGCCCTCTATGGTCAGCTTTACCCAGGAATCAATGAGGGTGATGGCTTGTGCTGGCACTTGCCCTGGGCACCCTCAGCCCTGCTGTCGGGTCATCTGGTTAGCCACCTCAGGCCCTGGGAACCTTCATCCCCTGGGACAGTGTGCTTTCCAATGATCCCCTTGGCACAGTGGGCAAGGAGGAGGAGGTGGTCCATTCCTCTGGGGACAATCTCTCTTAAAGTTTCCCGGTAGTCTGCAGTAGTAGCAAGCTCTGCCAGACTGGCAGCCAACCCAAGCCTTTCTCTCTTCTGAGCCCCTTGGGTCTGCTTGCCTGAAGGCCATGACTAGGGCTGCGGCTTTTCTCTGGTCCCTCCTGTTCCTTTCAGCCTGTTCCTCCTGGTCTCTATTATAGAAAACTGAGGTTGCTAGATTTAGTAATTATTCTAGATTCTGTTCTGGCCCCAGGGCCATCTTCTGGAGCTTCCTCATAATGTCCACTGCTGATTGTATAATAAAGTTGTCTTTTAGTATTAGTTGACCTTCGATGGAGTCTGGTGACAGGGGAGTATACTTTCTTAAAGCCTCCTGTAACCACTCGAGGAAGGCTGTTGGGTTTTCTTCCTTTCCCTGAGTTACAGTGGATAACATTGCATAGTTCATGGCCTTTTTCCTAGTTCACCTTAATCCCTCAAGTATGCAGGTTAATAGGTGCCTACGACTCCAGTTCCCCTGTTCTGAGTCAGGATCCCAGTGAGGGACCATGCTAGGAACTGCTTGTCTACGTGTAGGGAATCTATCCTCCTCTGTTGTCATTTGGTCATGTACTTGACTAAGATACCAGGTGTCCTCAAACTCTTGAGCCACTGCTAGAGCAGCCTCTCTCATATTGCTGGTTAAGGTCCGACTAAGCAGTCACATGGTATCTTTCCAGTCTAATTCAAAGGACTGACCCAGGCCCTGCAGAATATCTGTGTACTTGTCGAGGTCATCTGAAAATTTTCCTAAGTCCACCTTGATTTGCTAAGTCAGAAAGTGAAATGGGGGTATGTACTTTGGTTGGACCAAATTCTCCTTCTACTTCCTATAGGCGGCAAAGCTGGAGCATCCTGGTAGCCTGAGGTGCCTTGGCCGCTTTGGCCTTCCCTGACTCCTTTTGGGTTATGGGAGCTGAGGAGACCTGGTCAGCATCGGTGGAGGGAGGAGTCACAGGGAGTCCTAAATATGGGGGTAGTCCTGAGGAGGGGCCAGTAGGGTATAGGTTACAAGCCTTACATAGCTGAGGATTATCCCTTAGAGAAAAGAAAACTTGCACATAGGGGACCTCAATCCATTTACCTTCCCTCCTACAGAAAATGTTGAATTGTAGAAGGGTGTTATAATTTATACTTCCCTTAGAAGGCCAGGTTTCTCCACACGGCAGAGGGTATCATGGCTATGCTGTTTGGCAGAAAAAAATGAGCCACTTCTTCCTCAAAGATCGTGGGTCAAATTGGTAATTATCCAGGATACACTTTAAGGGTGATTTTGCCTTGGGAAGAGTAGCACCAATCTGAAGTTGAACACAGGGATGCCCGCATCCCTGGTTATTCCTTGCAACTGCTAGCCCTGGGACATCCCCCAGTTATAGCACCTTGTAGTTTTCTTGTGCCCTAGATGCATGATCATCTTCTGGCTCGCCCCCCCTGCCACCCCTCCGCCATGTGCTGGGTTTTATCACACTTACCGATGTCATGGGCACATGCTCATTGTCTGAATGTCCTTATGGCCACCTTAAGGACATGGGGACTTCTGGAATTAGTGGCCCTGTACTAGCGCATCCTTGAAGAACTAGGCCAGTGAGTCTTGGGCAATGAATGGGTGCCAATATTCCCTAGCAAGAGGTCAATTAACATAGGCCTTACCATAAAACTGCCCTACGAGGATAAACTTCTTGAGAGGGGCATCTAAACACAACAATCTTAAAGAAGGTAACAGCTGGCCACATGGCTGAGGCCAGAACTATGCCCTTGGGACCCGGGCCTTCCCCCCACCCCACTCTCCATCATAGGAATATGCCCTAGGGTTGTGGGGCCTGTAATTAACTATCTGAGTCTCAGACAAGGTCTGACTATGGTATTCTAGATGGAGAAGTTCTGCCATACAGAGAGCCAATCGTAGGCAAGACACATTATACATCATTGGATTCTGGCACCACGCGGTTGGATTGGGAAATTGCGGGTGACAACCAAAATGTCTTAGAGCCTCCCGTACCCACTGATAGACTCCAGCTCTGTTAGGACATAACCTAGCACTGCGGACTAAGGGAACTGGCCATGTGTACTGTAGGAGGTCCTCATAGGCATAAGCCTGAGGGCACCACGGGCAAGAGTCCCTGGACTGCCATCCCAAGAGCCTGATATGTAGGAAATATCTTAGAGGAAAGAGCCAGAAACAAGTTTGCATTACAGAAATCTGGACCCAGGAGGTTGGGGCCTGAAAGGCTGGGCATGGCTCACATAGGCGGCTTTTTCTTTTTTTTTTTTTTTTTTTTTTTGAGACGGAGTTTCACTCTTGTTACCCAGGCTGGAGTGCAGTGGCACAATCTCGGCTCACCGCAACCTCCACGTCCTGGGTTCAGGCAATTCTCCTGCCTCAGCCTCCTGAGTAGCTGGGATTACAGGCATGTGCCACTATGCCCAGCTGATTTTTTGTATTTTTAGTAGAGACGGGGTTTCACCATGTTGACCAGGATGGTCTCGATCTCTTGGCCTCGTGATCCACCCACCTCAGCCTCCCAAAGTGCTGGGATTACAGGCGTGAGCCACCGCGCCCGGTCATGCAGCTTTTTCTTAAGAGGTTTAAGTGGGCCCCCAACCTCGACCAGACTGAACTGGGCATTTGGGACTGCCCTTCCTCCTGCCGACCCTTGGCTTGGCCCAGAGAAAGAAAAAAAAGCTAGAAAGGGAAGGTGGTCAATGCTCCCAGTTCCTAAGAGCTGGGGTTTGGAGAGTCTGATCCCAGAAAGCCTGAAGCCTGTGTCTTTGGACCAGCAGCTGCTGCCTCAGCCACCCGGACCCAGCCACTGGCTGCACGGGGCCCCATGCAGGCCCAGCCACCTGGTGCTTTCTGCAGGCAATGCCCACCTGGCCTTGCCTCCGCTGTTACTCCTCACTGCCACCCCCTGCACCCAGTCTTTATCTCCTTAACAAATTTAAAACAAGAAAAAAGACAGATTAGCAAACAAAAGGGGTCCATTATCACTCACTGCTCTGGAGTCCAGTGTACTCCTGGCTGGCTTGCCAAAAGATGTAACTGGAGTGGGGGCATCCCAAAGATGCTCCCAGTTCCCCAATCTGAGGTTCTTAGCCTCTATTACCCCAAAGAATGGAGAAAAGGGGCCCTGGAGGCATGGTGAGTTTGCCGTTCAAATAAATATGTGGACCCCAAGAGTTTTGTGGAGAAGTGATTTATTAGGCAGAGAAACAGAGAGACACACAGCTCCCACCCTGCTGTGGGAGGGGATCCAGAGAAGGAATCCATATAGGGAGGGAGCAGCAGGATTTTAAGCCTTGAGTTATTCCCTCCCAATTCATGTTCTCGTCCAAAGAGAGTTCTTTCAAACTTCCTCTGGAGTGATTGATATTTGACTCTGATACCGGATTGGCTGCTTGGTCCACAACTTGGAGTTAGAGCCCCCTCCTCCCAGAGCTTTAGGTGGGCTTTTTGGACAAGGGAGCCCACCTGGATTTTTCTACCTAGCCCACACATAGGAAACCCAGACAAAGAACTTTATGTTCCTGGATGGAGGGGTGGAGCTGGGAAACTCCTGCCTTTGAAACTCCGCCCCTTGCTGACGCGGGAAGAGTCCCTCAGTATGACTCCCCAGACTCCTTAGATAGGAATTTGGGCAAGATAAAAAAATCAGAGTTTGGTCCTCAGAAGGAAGAAAGGATAGGGAGGAAAGGGGGTCAAAGACTACCTACACTGGTTTTCCTTGAGCAAATGCCACAAGGCAAATTTGAACTTTTAGGCCATCTATTCAGGCTGCAAAGAACCCAGAATTTTATGCTTTTTTTTTTTTTTTAACTCAATATCATCTCTACTTCAATTATCTATTCAAGTGATGGCAGAAAACATAACATTACTAGGTTCCTGGTAAACAAGGACAGCATGTCTTATTAAACACCATCATCCATTTCAGGATCCTCCCCATGTCTCACCCTGCAGGGCTGCTAAGTGCAGGGAGACAACACAGTGTTAGGATGTTGGAGGCGGGGCTGTGCAGCTGTCTGTGTAGAAGAGCCCCCCACCTCCAACCCCAAAGACATGGGTGTCCTCATGAGAACCTTGGTTGAATTGTCCATCTGAAATTTCCCACTGAAATGTCCTTACATGATGATTGAGACATCCAGGCCCACAGGGTCTGCTTCTCAGCTAACTCCCATGCCTTTTCCAGAAAGACAGAATTTAGCTTCTCTATGATGTCACCCTGGAGCCACAGGACGCTCAGGCTACCTCACGCTCTGCCCCAGACACACATAGCCTCTGAGTCCACTGTCCTGCACTGAGCTGGGGTGAAGGGTCTCTGGATCTTCACTGGTCTCCTGGGCTTCCAACCCCAGCACTGAAAAACAAGACACAGGCCTCCTCTGCTGTCATTTCACCACCCTTATTTTGGGTGTCAACTGCCTTCCTTCTGCCTTCCCTGGGATTCAGCCACAGCATGCAAGAGCCCACACCAGGACCTGACTCTGAGGGGCACTCTGCCTCTTTCCTAGAGGAAGGCTTTCCTCCTTGGTGGGAAGGAGGGGACTAGGTGTATGTTCTTCTAAACTAGACTTATGCCAAAACCTTGAACTTTAGAAGTTAAAATATATTCTAATTATTTTGTTTCTTTTTGTATTTCTATTGTGGCCTTCCTTTCCTGAGGCACAAAGGCCAACTATGAACTTGGAAAGGTTATGGGAAAAACAAAGGGATTGCAGGGTAAGTCATACAAGGCCAGATTACAAACGTGAAAGGCCCTATGACCTAAGAAAATATGGCATTCTACATCCTGTAATCCAAAATAAAATCCGCATTTAATAAAACAGCATTGACTATAACATAAATGTAAAAAATTCCAACTGGCCAGGTGCAGTGGCTCACACCTGCAATCCTAGCACGTTGAGAAACCAAGGCAGGAGGATCACTTGAACTAAGGAGTTCAAGACCAACTTGGGCAACATAGTAAGACCTTTTCTCTATTAAAAAATATATTTTAAAAATATAACTCGAAATCTGATTTTTCAAATCAGTCCTGATTTTTCTGCTTTTTTTGTGTTTGTTTTATATCATATTCCTTCAAAAAAGAATGCCCTTCCTCATTCAGCCCTGGCATTGAAGACACAATTCAAGCCCACCTGTTAAGGGTCAAAGGAACCAAGTTGCAGAGTCCACAGGGTTACTCCTTGTCATTTTCAATGCCTGACACTCAGTCTGCTGTAAAGTACAGGAGTCACACAAGACTAAGCAGCTCTTTTGCTGAGAGAGATCACTGACGCAGCCAGAGGTGATGGCTGGGAAGGCAGAAGGAAGGATGACTGGTTCTTGGAGCCCAGTTTTTGTCTTCCTGGTAACCAGGCTGGATCCAAGAAGCTGCAGCATATGTCAAAAATGTATTTAGCTAGACATTGCTGTGTAATAAACCACTCCAGAATTCCATGGCATGCAGTGCTAAGCATTTATCACGCTCCTAAGCTTACAGATAAGCTGGGGCTTTAGTGCATTGGGCTGGGGGAGGCTGGAGTAGGCTCTACTCTACTTTCTGTCGCTCTTCAGAGGCCATGGGCTAACCAGGGCATGTTTTTCCCATGTGGTGGCAGAAGCCAGAGAAGGATGAGCAGAAACATGAGTTTGCGCTCAGGCTCAGAATTGGTATTGAATGACTCCCACCCACCAGGCACTGGATGATAACTGTACCCAGGCCAGCATTAGCAGCTAGCTTAGCCACCAGCACCCTCTGCAGTTGGCTCTCCTGCAGCTGTGCCCCTGGCAGCTAGGTCTGATGACCCAGATGGCAACCACTGTAACTGGTGTGGCTGTGGGCTCTGCTGTCGGGCACACATTGAGTCATGCCATCACAGTGGGATCAGTGGAGGAAGTAATGCTGGGGCCACAAGGCCCAGCATCACTTACTAGGAACCTCAGGGAACTGAGCTGCACAGCAGCGGCAGCCTTGCTTCTGTGAGAGGAGTTTTTGGAGTGTGCCAGAACCAGGGTGACATAAAGCTCTGTGAGGGTGCCAATGAGGTGCTGAAACAGTGCAGACTTGCAAGTGGATTGGCCTGACCAAGAAGTTCAAACTGGAGAAGTGGAAAATCAGCTCTCACGACCAAGTTAATTTAGTATAAAACTGTAATTGACAATGAAGGTATAAAGTGTAACCACCAGTTAAACTTCTCTGTCTTTCACAGCTTCCTTGCTTTGCATTGCAGTGGAAGAGGGTGTTCGTACTGTGTAGCATTTCATTAAGATGGTGTAGAATTTGGGGCTGGGCAAGTGTTTGTGTGGCCAACACAACTGGCTATTGTGATTTTGTTCTTTACTTAGAATACTGTCTTCCAAAAAAATAAAGGGGCAAAAAGTTGAATATATCTACTCTTATAGAAAGGAGGTAAAAAGAATTAACAACAAAAATGCCCAACTAGAGTCAGGAGTTGGAGATTCTAGTCCCTGCTCTGTCTGGAATGAGTTCTTCAACCTTGTGCGAATCATTTCTCAGTGGGCCTCAAGGTCATTTGTGAAATGGGATGACGGGGTTAGATGAACTCTATGAGGCTTCTGATTTCACTTTCCTCAAATTCTAGATATAGTCACCCCTTCAGTTGCTGACAGGCAGATTCCATTTCTAGCAGCCAGTACTACCAGTGCTCTCCCAGCTTCCACTGGATGAGCCCTTTGAAATGCACATGCTCAGTGCATGCCATTTGCTAGTGTGGACAGGAGCCAAGCCCTGGGACATGCCAAAAACATTCTAAGTTCTTATCCTTGAAGTTCAATAATTTTATAGGATATGCCTAGGAGTATGTCCTTATTTGTAGCTCCCCCTTGGAACTCAGTGGGCCATTTTAATCTGCAGACTCAAGTATTTTTTCAAACCTGAGTTTTATGAATTAATTTTCCTCAATTATTTTTATGATTATTTCCTTTACTCCCATTATTTCTTTTTGTACAAATGCTCATGACTTTATCTGCTAAGCCTCTTATCTACTCCATCAATTCTAGTTTGCATTTTTGTTTCAAATTTTGATATACTTCTTCCTCTTGGTCTTCCAGCCTGTCAGTGACTCTCAATATTACCATGCCTTTATAATTTTTCCATCAAACTTTCAAATTCAGAAATTTTTATATTAGTTCCCCAAACAAAACCTTGTAGTTATGCCTTCTTGTTTCCGCCAGTTTGGTCTTGGTGAATGGAGGGAGGTCTGTTTTCTCTGGCAGCTCACTTTCATCAGGGGCTACTGGTCCATCCATCCATTCAGAAACACTTGTTGGGCCCTGTTCCAGGGGCTGAGAACACAGCACTGAGCCCAACACAGTGGAAACCCCACTCTCTCTCCTGGAGCTTACACCTGTTGGAGGTGTTCTTTGCTTTCTTCCCTCATGTGTTGGGAGTTCCTTTGGAGCTTTTCTTTTGCCTATCCTTGGTTCTGTATGGTTGGAGGGTAGATCCTCACGCAGCAGCAAACCACTGGTTGTCAGGGGCCTGCAGACTGCATCTATGGCCAGCATTGCATTAACCAGAATGCTGCTGTCCCTCAGTCACTCCAGAGTCAGGAAGATCCATTGGTACTGAGATGTATGAAAACACACACACACACCCCCCCACCCCTTTACTCCCCATGTCCCAAGCCTCCTTATTGTTCCTCTCTCTCTCACCCAGCTTAAAGGAGACAATGTCCTACACCTGTCCTCCTTGGAGATCCTGACAGTCTGTGGTCATATGGACAGTCCTAGGCCCCTCCCATGTGTTGGACCTGGCAACCATTTAGTTTGGAAGAGGTTGGTGATGGGAAGTTGTGTGGGAGGGAACATTAAAAATGTCCTCAGGCTGCCATCTTTACCCTCCAGTGCTTTTCAAGACAGGTTTGGCCAGGCACGGTTATATACACCTGTAATCTCAGCACTTTGGGAGGGAAGTGGGAGGATCACTTGAGCCCAGGAGTTCAAGACCAGTCTGGACAACAGTGAGACGCGCCCCCCGACCCCCCGCCAACCATCTCTCAAAAAATTTAAAAATTAGCCAGACATGGTGGTGCACACCTGTAGTTACCAGGTACTTAGGAAGATCGCTCGAGCCCAGAAGGTCAAGGCTGCAGTGAGCCGTGATGCACTCCAGCCTGGGCAACAGAGTGAGACCATGTCTCAAAACAAACAAAAAACGGCTTTAACAGGCCCTGGGCCTACTTTCAGCAGATCTTCCTAGAGTTGACTCAGTAGGGTGAGTGTTGGGACTGAGATCCACAGGCTGGCTGTGAGACTGAGCCGATCCCATTAGTATTCTGGAGCTAGACTTTGGGAGTTCCAAATAAGAGGAGGTCCACCAAATAGTTTCTTAGTTTCCTCCAGCACACACACACACACACACACACACAGTGTCTATGGGCTTATGTTCTACAGAATGCCTTGAGTGGCTGGAGAGGTCCACCAAATAGTTTCTTAGTTTCCTCCAGCACACACATCACACACACA
>NW_022437118.1:914609-942387 GCF_009761245.1 Sapajus apella
CACCAAATAGTTTCTTAGTTTCCTCCAGCACACACATCACACACACATAACACACACACACACACACACACACACACACAGAGTGTCTATGGGCTTATGTTCTACAGAATGCCTTGAGCGGCTGGAGAGGCCAGGAATGGTGTTCTCAACTTCATCAGTCTCACAGATACTCTGTGTACCCCATGGAGGCTGTCCCTATATTCCGCACTAAGACAAGGAGTTACAATGCCCGGAGATCATGTTCTGTAAATATTCCTTGACTAAGAAAGGGTAAACTAATGCCTCCAAAATACTTCAATGCTGAAGATCAGTGCTCATATAGCAAGTTCTTCTCTGTCTGAATCAACTTGTCCTCTAAAGTTTTGACTCAAAACTGGGCTTCTGCTTAGGTAAGAGGCCTACAGTACTGTGCTGACTCTTAAGAAACAGCCACATCTGTTGAGGCACCCATTAGAAATGCACACACCCAGGCTGTTGGGCAAACCACAAATCTGCTAAAGCAGAATCAGAATCTCTGATGGTGTGGGGCACAGGACCTACACTTTAAATAAGTGTCAGGGGCTGGGTGACTCTTTGAGATCCTCCTCTCATTTCCCCTCAAGACACCTAACAGGGGTCCTATAAAATAGAATTCATTAACAGGAACAGTGCCTGCATCCTGAAGATGGCAGGAGCCAACTTTTGTTGTTGTTGTTGTTTTGGAGACAGAGTCTTGCTTTGTCTCTCAGGCTGGAGTGCAGTGGCACGATTTTGGCTCACTGCAACTGACACTTCCAGGGTTCAAGTGATTCTCCTGCCTCAGCTTCCCAAGTAGCTGGGATTACAGGCATGTGCCACCATACCCAGCTCATTTTTGCATTTTTAGCAGAGACGGGTTTCACCATGTTAGCCAGGCTGGTCTTGAACTCGACCTCAGGTGGTCCACCCACCTCAGCCTCTCAAAGTGTTGGGATTACAGGCGTGAGCCACCGCACCCGGACAGGAGCCCACATTTCTAAAGGAAGGACAAGAGCATGCGACTCTCAGCAGGAGTAGGTAGACCTCAAGGCCACCTCACTGCAGAGGCAGAAATGTGAATGACCAGTGCAGTGGTTCTGAAGTCTGGTGTCTGTGCAGGCAACAGCAGCATCACCTGGGACCTTTTTGGAAATGCAAATTCTCAAGCCCCATTCCAGGGATACCCAGAGTTAGAAACACCAGGAGTAGGACCGGCCACCTGTTCTGACAAGATTCCAGGTGATCCTGATGCCTGCTAAAGTGGAAGAACCACTGACATGTGGAAGTGACACCCAGGGAGGTAAGCACCTGAGAGCTCACCACATCACTCCAAAGGCCTCTCAACACTGAAGACACATAAGAGATTCTTGCAAGTTTTTGTCAGAAAATTCTCCTCCCCTTCATGAATTTTGGCTTCTCCAGTGTAGCCCTAAGGGCCAAGTCCCTTCGTGTTCCTTCTGGTCACTTTCTTGATAGCTGGTCTCTCTCCCACAGAAAGAATTTCCCTGGAGATGCAGCACTGGGGACCTGAAGCTTAAGTTGGACTTTAGAGCAGAATCTCTTGAAGTAAAAACTTCAGGAGAGAAAATAATTAAAAACCTCAGTTAAAAATCCTAGGCTTTTTAGCCTCTAATGACTCTGAGTCATTAGAGAAGAGTGGGCTGTCAGGTGGAAAGAGCTGACAAGGGTGGGGAAATGGCTGACCCTGTGCCACTTCCTGCAGGTAAGCCCCAGATGAGAAGGAATGTGAGTATGCTGGTGCAGTCAGCACCAGGATAGCCCTCACCCTGCCCTGCTCAACCACCACCTTGAATGTGGCCTTTCTCTTTATTATTAATGAAGGCTGACCTCCCTTCTACTAATGACAGTTGGGACAATTACATGGGATCCTTAAGCAAATCCCCAAATGGAACTTTAGACTTCCTGACTGTGAAGTCAGTCACAGGAAGCTGATCGCTGGTGTTATCACTAGTCCATAATTGCTGCCTAGGGAAAAAAAATGTGCCTGAACTCCAACTCCAGTTGTTGAAATAACAGCCAGATATTAGCCCAGAAGCTGAGCTACAGTCACCTTACCCTTCCTCACCTCCCCTCATTGGAGAGTGAGCAATGGCAGTTTTGGGAACCAGCCCATGTGGATACCTGGACTGTCACTTTTAGGCTGGAGATGGAGAATGGCTAACATTTAGATATTATTTGGGCAACACATTAGAGAACACAGGACACAAGAAAAGCTGTGTTGACTTTAGCCTCTTGGTACCCTAAAATTTTTGACTTACTGCAATTAAAAGAATAACAGGCTGGGCACAGTGGCTCACACCTGTAATCTCAGCACTTTTGAGAGACTGAGGCAGGATTGCTTGAGCCCAGGAGTTGAGACCAGCCTGGGCAACACAGCAAGACCTCATGTATACAAATACTCGGTTTAGCTGGTTGTGGGTGCATGCCTATAGTCCTGGCTACTCTGGAGGGAGGTAGGAGGGTCATGTGGGAGGTCAAGGCTGCAATGAGCTGTGATCTCACCATTGCACTCTATCCTAGGTAACAGAGCGAGATCTCATCTCAAAAAAAAAAGAAAAAGAGGACTTCCGCTGAGTTGGCCGAATAGAAACAGCTCTGGAGTACAGTTCCCAGCAAGTGAGATGCAGAAGGCAAGTGATCACATTTCCAAACGAGGTACCAGGTATTTCAATGGGACTGGTTGGACAGTGGTATAACACAAAGAGGGCAAACCAAGGCAGGGAGGGGCACTGCTCCACCCAGGAAGTGCATCTAACCAGAGGATCAGGGGCTCTCCCCCTCTGGCATTCGGGTTCAGATACTGCACTTCACCTAAGCCCTCTGCAACCCACAGACCAAGAGATCTTCGCCGGGCTGAAAAGTGCCCGCAAGGTACCTGCACAGAGCTAAGCAGCAACTTCAGCCAGTGCTGCAGGTTGTTGGCACAGACCTAAGCAGATGTATTGGCTAATGCTGAGAGGGCCTCCAGGACAGAGCTACCCACCCCCCAGAAAGAAGGGGAGCTGAAAGCAGGGGGTCAGGTGATATGGCTAGGGAGGTCCCACCCCACAGAGCCCAGCAAACTGAAGCCCTCTCACTCCAGAGTTTCACAGCCAGCACATCAGTTTGAGCTTGATCCAGAAGGATGGAGCTCGGTGGGGGGAAGCACAGCCGCCATTGCAGAGGAAGGTCTAATCTTCCTGTGTGAATAAAAGAGACCAAAATAATACACAGCAGCTCAACTGAGTGGCAGCCCAGCAGTGCCTCTGCAGGCACACAGGGACAATATCCTCCTCAAGCAGCTCCCTGCAATCAAAGCTAGATAAATCCACGGAGATGGGAAGAAAACAGTGCAGAAAGGATGAAACCATCAAACACCAGAGCGCTTCTCCTCCTCCAAGGGATCACAACTCACCATCAAGGAAACAAAACAGGATGGAGGATGAGTTTGATGAATTGACAGAAGGTGGGTAATAACAAACTTCTCTGAACTAAAGGAACATGTTCTAACCCAATTCAAAGAAACTAAAAACCTTAAAAAAAAGTTTAGACGAAATGCTAACTAGACTAGAATAACCAGCTTAGAGAAGAACATAAACGACTTGATGGAGCTGAAAAACACAGCATGAGAACTTAATGAGGCATACACAAGTTTCAATAGCCAAATTGATCAAACAGAAGAAAGGATATCAGAGATTTAAGATCAACTCAATGAAACAAAATGAGAAGGCAAGACTAGAGGAAAAAAAAGGAAATGAAATGAACAAAGCCTCCAAGAACTGTGGGATTATGTGAAAAGACCTAATCTACCCTTGATTAGCATACCTGAATGTGACGGGGAAAATGAATCCAAGCTGGAAAACACTCTCTTGAGGATATTATCCAGAAAACTTCCCCAACCTAACAAGGCAGGCCAACATTCAAATCCAGGAAATACAGAGACCACCACAAAGATATTACTCAAGAAGAGCAACCCCAGGCACAAAATTGTCAGATTCACCAGGGTTGAAATGAAGGAAAAAAATGCTAAGGGCAGCCAGAGAGAAAGGTCAAGTTACCCACAAAGGAAAGACCATCAGACTCAGAGCAGACCTCTTGGCAGAAACCCTACAAGGTAGAAAGGAGTGGGGATCCAATACTCATGCAACATCCTTAAAGAAAAGAACTTTCAACCCAGAATTTCCTATCTGGCCAAACTAAGCTTCATAAGTGAAGGAGAAATAAAATCCTTTATGAACAAGCAAGTGCTGAGAGATTTCGTCACTACAAAACCTGCCTTACATGAGCTCATGAAGGAAGTACTAAACATGGAAAGGAACAACCAGTACCAGCCACTGCAAAAACGTACCAAATGATAAAGACCAAAGACACAATGAAGAAACTGTATCAACTAACGGGCAAAATAACCAGCCAGTAACAAAATGGCAGGATCAAATTCACACATGACAATATTAACATTAAATGTAAATGGCCCCCAATCAAAAGACACAGACTGGCAAACTGGATAAAAAGTCAAGACCCATCAGTGTGCTGTATTCAGGAGACCCATCTCATGTGCAAAGACACATACAGACTCAAAGGGACGGAAGATGATTTACCAAGCAAACAGAGGAAAAAAAAAAAAAAAAAAAGCAGGGGTTACAATCCTAGTCTCTGATAAAATGGACTTCAAACCAATAAAGATCAAAAGAGACAAAGAAGGGCATTACATAATGGTTAAAAAAAAAAAAAAAAAAATCAATGCAATAAGAAGAGCTAACTATCCTAAATATATATACACCCAATACAGGAGCACCCAGATATATAATGCAATTTCTTAACGACCTACTAAGAGACTTAGACTCCCACACAATAATAGTGGGAGACTTTAACACTCCTTTGTCAATATTAGACAGAACAATGAGACAGAAAGTCAACATGGATATCCAGGCTTGAATGCACATGATCTGAACCAAGCAGACCTAAGAGACATCTGCAGAACTCTCCACCCCAAATCCACGGAATATACATTCTTCTCAGCACCACATTGCACTTACTCTAAAATTGTCCACATAATTGGAAATAAATCACGCCTCAGCAAATGCAAAAGAATGGAAATCATAACAAACAGTCTCTCAGATCACACTGCAATCAAATTAGAACTTGCTCAAAACCACACAACTACATGGAAACTGAACAACTGGCTCCAGAATGCTGACTGAATAAACAATGAAATGAAGACAGAAATAAAGACGCTCTTCAAAATCAAGAAGAACAAAGACACAACGTACCAGATTCTCTGGGACACATTTAAAGCAGGGTCTAGAGGGAAATTTATAGCAATAAATGCCCACATGAGAAGCAAGGAAAGATATAAAATCAACACTCTATCATCAAAATTGAAAAAGCTAGAGGAGCAGGATCAAAAAAATTCAAATGCTAGTAGAAGACAAGAAATAACTAAGATCAGAGCACAACTGAAGGAGATAGAGACACAAAAAGCCTTTCAAAAAAAAAAAAAAATCAATAAATCCAGGAGCTGATTCTTTGAAAAAAAATCAACAAAATAGACCACTAGCCAGACTAATAAAAAAGAAAAGAGAGAAGAATCGAATAGATGCAATAAAAAATTATAAAGGGGATATCACCACTGAAGCCACAGAAATACAAACCACCATCAGCGATTACTACAAACAACTCTATGCACATAAACCAGCAAATCCAGAAGAAACGGATAAATTCCTGGACACTTACACCCTCCCAAGACTAAACCAGGAAGAAACTGAATCCCTGAATAGTCCAATAACAAGGTCTGAAGTTGAGGCAGCAATTGATAGCCTACCAACCAAAAAAAGTCCAGGCCCAGACAGGTTTATAGCTGAATTCTACCAGACATACAAAGACATACAAATTCTACCAGAAGTACATTGTGAGTCTGATGGGTTTCCCTTTGTGGTACCATTCCTTCTGAAACTATTCCAAACAATACAAAAAAAGCGAAGCCTCACTAACTCATTTTATGAGACCAACATCATCCTCATACAAAAACTGGGCAGAGACTCAACTAAAAAAGAAAACTTCAGGCCAATATCCATGATGAACATTGATGCAAAAATCTTCAATAAAATACTGGCAAACTGAATGCAACAGCACAATCAAAAAGCTTATCAATCATAAACGTAATCCACCATATAAACAGAACCAAAGACAATCACATGATCATCTCAATAGATTCAGAGAAAGTCTTCAACAAAGTTCAACAGCCCTTTATGCTAAAACCTCTGAATAAACTAGGTATTGATGGAAGGTATCTCAAAATAATAAAAGCTATTTAGGACAAGCCCACAGCCAATATCATACTTAACAGGCAAAAACTGGAAGCATTCCCTTTGAAAACAGGCACTAGACAAGGATGTCCTCTCTCACCACTCCTATTCAATATAGTATTGGAAGTTCTAGCCAGAGTACTCAGGCAAGAAAAAGAAGTAAAGGGTATTCAATTAGGAAAAGAGGAAGTCAAATTGTCTCTATTTGCATATGACATGATTGTATATTTAGAAGACCCCATTGTCTCAGTCCAAAGCCTCATTAAGCTGATAAACGACTTCAGCAAAGTCTCAGGATACAAAATCAATGTGCAGAAATCACAAGCATTCCTATACACCAACAAGACAGAGAACCAAATCATGAGTGCACTCCCATTCACAATTGCTACAAAGATAATAAAATACCTAGGAATACAACTAACAAAGGATGCGAAGACCACAAACCACTGCTCAAGGAAATGAGAGGGGACAGAAATGGATGGAAAAACATTCCCTGCTCATGGTTAGGAAGAATCAATATCGTGAAAATGACCATACTGCCCAAAGTAATTCATAAATTCAATGCTATCCCCATAAAGCTAAAATTGACATTCTTCACAGAATGGGAAAAAAACACTTTAAACTTCACATGGAACCAAAAGAAAGCCCGCATAGCCAAGACGATCCTAAGCAAAACAACAAAGCTGGGGGTATCATGCTACCTGACTTCAAACTACACAACAAGGCTACTGTAATCAAAACAGCATGGTACTGGTACCAAAACAGAGATACAGACCAATGGAACAGAACAGAGGCCTCGGAAGTAACGCCACACATCTGCAACCACCTGATCTTTGACAAACCTGCCAAAAACAAGCAATGGGGAAAAGGATTCCCTGTTTAATAAATGGTGTTGGAAAAACTGGCTAACCATGTGCAGAAAGTTGAAACTGGCCCCCCTTCCTTACATCTTATACAAAAAGTAACTCCAGATGGATTAAAGATTTCAACCTAACACCATAAAACCCTAGAAGAAAACCTAGGCAAAACCATTCAGGATATAGGCACAGGCAAGGACTCCATGGCTAAAACACCAAAAGCAGTGGCAACAAAAGCCAAAATAGACAAATATGGGATTTAATTAAACTTAAGAGTTTCTGCACAGCAAAAGCAACAATCGTTAGACTGAACCAGCAGCCAACAGAATGGAAAAAAATTTTTGCAATCTACCTAACTGACAAAGGGCTAATATTCAGAATCTACAAAGAGCTAAAGCAGATTTACAAGAAAAAAAACAAACCCATTCAAAAGTGGACAAAGGATATGAACAGACACTTTTCAAAAGAAGACATTTATGCACCAAGAAACATATGAAAAACTGCTCATCATCACTGGTCATTAGAGAAGTGCAAATCAAAACCACATTGAGATACTCTCTCATGCCAGTTAGAATGGCGATCATTAGAAAATCTGGAGACAACAGATGCTGGAGAGGATGTGGAGAAATAGGAACACTTTTACACTGTTGGTGGGAGTGTAAATCAGTTCAACCATTATGGAAGACAGTGTGGCAATTCCTCAAGGATCTAGAAATAGAAATTCCATCTGACCCAGCAATCCCACTACTGGGTATATATCCAAAGGATTATAAATCATTCTATTATAAAGACACATGCACACGTATGTTCACTGTGGCACTATTTACGATAGCAAAGACTTGGAACCAACCCAAATGCCCATCAATGATAGACTGGACAAAGAAAATGTGGCACATACACACCATGGAATACTATGCAGCCATAAAAAATGATGAGATCGTGTCCTTTGCAGGCAGGACATGGATGAATCTCGAAACCATCATTCTCAGCCAACTGACACAAGAACAGAAAACCAAACACTGCATGTTCTCACTCGTAGGCGGGTGTTGAACGACAAGAACACATGGACACAGGGAGGGGAGCATCACACACTAGGGTCTGTTGGGAGGAGCTAGGGGAGGAACAGCATCGGGTGGGGAGGTTGGGGAGGGATAACATGAGGAGAAATGCCAGATATAGGTGACAGGGGGATGGAGGCAGCAAACCACCTTGCCATGTATGCACCTAAGCAACAATCCTGCATCATCTGCACATGTACCCCAGAACCTAAAGTACAAACAAAAAAAATAAAAATAAAAAAACATAAAAGAATAACAAAGCAGTCTAGTCCCATGGAGAGACAGGAAGGATCCTCAAATGTGGAAGACGCTAACCTAAACAGGACTGTGGCTATATAACAAACACTAGTGTCAAAAAACACATGCTTGAGAATGAACTTAATATAGTAACAATGCAGTGATTACAAATTACTCAGTATTTCCTAAAGACCAGGGTAACTCCAGAAGCCATTCTTACACAGGCCTTGTGGAAGAATCCAAGCAGTAGTAAAGGCAGCAGATGATTTCCAGCCAGTGACTTTCAGGGGGACCACGTATCTTCAATGTCTTCACAAAAATGTATCTGAAGCACTTAAACACCAAGTCTACTCAAATACGCTTCCCAAGCAGCTTTTCTGTACATCTCCGCTGCTTCCAGACGATTAGCTGCCGAGATTATGCCACGGCCTACGATGATGATATCAGAACCTCGTTTGCCAATAACTTCTTGTGGGTTATTGTACTGTTGGCCAAGGTTATCTCCTACAAGAAACGCAAAAACTATTGTTTAACAAAAATCAGAAAATCTGTCACATGACTTCTCTGAAAAAGGATCCAACCAACTTTAAATAAAAATATGCTCCTAGGTCAGGCGCAGTGGCTCACGCCTGTAATCCTGAGCACTTTGAGAGGTCAAGGCAGGCAGATCACCTGAGGTCAGGAGTTCAAGACCAGCCTGACCAACATGGCAAAACTCTGTCTCTACTAAGAATACAAAAATTAGCCAGGTGTGGTGGTACATGCCTGTAATCCCAACTACTCAGGAAGCTGAGGCAGGAGAATTGCTTGAACCTGGGAGGTAGAGATTCCAGTGAGCCGGAGATTCCGCCGTTCACTCCAGTGTGGGTGACAGAGCAAGATGCCCTCTCCAGAAAAAAAAACTTAAAAAAAAAATGCTTCTATTTTCATTCCTCTTTCGTACAGCAAGTAGGTAAAAACAGAAGCTGAAGAGACTCACTGTGGTAGGCCAGAGACCTCAAATGGAGAAAGATGCTCACCACCGTCTCCTTTTCAATGGTAAAGTTTGTTTTTATTTATTTATTGTATTTATTTTTTTGAGACAGAGTCTTGCTCTGTCACCCAGGCTGGAGTGCAGTGGCACAATCTTGGCTCACTGCAACCTCCGCCTTCCGAGTTCAAGCAGTTCTCCTGGCTCAGCCTCCCGAGTAGCTGGGATTACAAGCACACATCAGCATGCCTGGCTAATCTTTGTGTTTTTAGTTGAGATGGAGTTTCACCATGTTGGCCAAGCTGGTCTCGAACTCCTGACCTCAAGTGATCTGCCCACCTCAGCCTCCCTAAGCGCTGGGATTACGGGTATGAGCCACTGCAACCGGCCTTATTTTTTTTTTCAAGTAATTTTTTCCCCAAAATCACAGATTCAAGTTGCCTTGAATATATACTTCCTCAATGTCAAATTTTAGATCATCTGTAGCTTAACAATATATTTAAAAAATGAAGTAAAACTCATATGTTGCCAAGAAAGTTTCAATATCAAAAAAACTTAAAAAAGATTGGCCTTACAATTTAAGAAAAGTTTAGCATACATCTCAGAATCACCACAATGCACTGTTGAGCAAGTAAGTCTAAACCACTAACATATATAAGAACCTTTCTGTCACAACCCCATCAAGTGGTCACAGACTATGCATAAATCTTAATCCTTAAATTTTGCTTTTTTATTTTTTATTTTTATTTTATAAAATTCTGCTGTTCTAGAAGCATTGTATTAAATGGCTTATTATCTTCTAAATCCAAGCTACTTTAAGTATTCTTAAAAGCCTAAATCCTAACTATAGTATCTAGTCAAATAATTATGAGGGCTTATAGATAAGGGCTTACAAGTACAGAATATTTACTCTGTGCCAAGACAGTGTGTTAAATACCCTACATGTTCTCATTAAACCCTCTTGATTACCTTATGAGGGCAATACTGTTATCATCCCCATTTTACAGATTACGAAAATGAGACTAAAAGAAGTAAACTGACTTGTCCAAAGATACACAGTTACCAAAGGGCTGATTCATTATTGTTCTAGACTAAGAAGGCTTCTCTTAAGCAAATGTATAAAAACATGCAAAGTATTTTGCCTGCTGTGGGTAAAGAAGCTTTTTTGGAAGAGCCATGACCAGTGAAGAGATTTAGATTTACCTCTTGCTTCCAACTGAACTCCTGGAGTCAAGTGAAGAAATTCTGGTTTCATGCTTACTCGGGAACCAGAAATAAAACCAACAACAAATTCAGAGTGTTCCTCAGCCATTCTAACCTAAATGGAATGTAACAGAACATATTACAAGAAAAGTTAATCACACAGAATAAAAGTAAAAATATGCACTATTTTTTTTTTTTAGACATAGGGTCTCCCTATATTGCCCAGGCTGGTCTCGAACTCCTGGGCTCAAGGGATCCTCCCAAGTTGGCCTCCCAAAGTGCTGGGGTTACAGGTGTGAGTTACCATGCCCAACTTATGCTCTATTATCCAGTTAGAAACTTTGCTGTATTACAGACACCTTTTCCATATATATAAACTCACTATATCTGAAACAGGTAATCTTAGATCGAAACCATTATGAAACACATTTGCTTCATTAAGACCCTGAGATGACCCTTTCCCACCCCTTCCCACAATAAACCATACTTAAAACAAAAATCCTATACCATATGCATCTAAAATCAACATGCTGCATAATTACTTATTTCTAATAATGCTTGGTGACTCACCTACTCCAAAATGGATTTGAGGTGAGTACTCTAGAATACATTATAATGGTATGAAACCACATTCAAGGCTTACTGACTACACAGACAGGGTACTTCGCATCCAAAGGCAGCTGTCATGTAAAGAACAGATACGCTTTCAAGAGCTAAAGAAATCTCACCTCTACCACCTTCCCTCTTCTGTAACATCAACTGGCCTCCCCAATTTCTATACTGTTATCTCACAATCATAACAGTTCCCTTAGAAGGTCTGCCTGGCTTTCTGATTTGACACTTCCCTGAGACCCAAGACTCATTTGATATATTCTTGCCATCAAGTACTACTGCCAACAAACAAGTCATATCTTGTCCTTGAGCCAGACCCAGACTGCCAGAATGTCAAATATTAAAACTGACTGATGGCTCCTGTGCTTGTGAGAGTTGGGAAATCAGACATCTATAGTCAATCCAGGGATGGGGTTAAAATCTGACCGTAGAGCCATATGAGTTATATTAAGTCTCCAGATAGTCTTTGAAATAATATGAAAAAAACAAATCCGTTACTTCTAGAATTTTCAAATAGGGAAAAAAATCATGGGGATTTTCTTAGGGATTTTTTTTTTTTTTTTGAGATAGGTTTTACTCTTGCCATGCTGGGGTACAATGGCATGATCATAGCTCCCTGCAGCCTTCATCTTGCAGCCTCAAGTGATCCTCCCACCTCAGCCTCCCAAATGGCTGGGACTACAGGCATGTATCATCATGCCTGGTTAATTTGCTTTTTCCTTTTCTTGTAAAGTTCTCACTATGATGTCAAGCTGGTCTCAAACTCATGACCTCAAGGAATCCTCCCACCTTGGCCTCCCAAAATGCTAGGATTACAGGTGTAAACAACTGTGCCCAGCCCCCATGACAATTTTTTTTAAAGTAATATATTCTAAAATATCTGACAAGAATGAGAGAAAACCACTGCATGTGGGCTGGTCATGGGAATGTGCATCTCTGTAGGACTCGGGAGATTCTGAGAAACTACGTATCTGGGAAGCTCTTATCTTTTCTCAACTCATGGTGAGATGAAAAAAACAATTATCTTAAAGTCCTGGTAAATTTAGTAAGTGTTTGACTAATTATCTGGGTCTCAAAGTTTCTCTTGGAGTACAACACAAATTCCTGAAGTGTCTACTACACAACATAAAATGCTATTAACTATCAAGGAATTCTATCCAACTAGCATTAATATACTGTCGCACTAACAAGAGCTGGATTTTTTTTTTTTTTTTGGCAGAGGTTCCATGGACGCCAGATTAAGAGATATTTTCTTGCCCTATAGCGTACAGCATAGCAGCCCCTGCCTCCTCTCGCCCCGTCCCTCCATCACTTACCGCTGCTCTAGTGTAGTCCCCAGTGGCCAGGGAGCCGGTGGAGCTCATTTCCGCAATGAGCAGGCACCCCCGATGCAAAGGCAGGCCCACTTCCTGGAGGCCTTTCACAACTCCTGAGCCTGGCACCACGTGAGCATTTACTAGATCTGCCCAGGAAGCTATTTTAAAGATACCTCCTAAGAAGAGGGTGGAAAAAGATTTTTAATTTTCAAACAAAAACCTCTAACCTCTTGTCCAATCAACCAACTACGATATGAAATAATCTTCTAGTAACATGTTAAAGAGATAATCAAACACTTCAGGAACTTCAGTGATTATCAGTGGACCCATGGTTCCATCTGTGAAAAATTTAACTGTTATTTAGGTAAACAGCTGGTTGAGAGTTCACAATGAGGAAAAAAACTTCCAAGGTCTGCACTTGGCTTATCAGAAACACTAGTATGACTGTTTTTCCTTGCAGGCTGAAGCTCATGACCACAAATACAGCTCAAGCTATTAGAAAGGGACTCCAGTGAAGACAAACATTTGTTGATGTCAAGAATAACAACAATTTAAAGTTCCTCACTGTGGCTCATGTCTGTAATCCCAGTACTTTGGGAGGCTGAGGTAAGTAGATTGCTTAAGCTTAGAAGTTCAACACCGGCCTGGGCATCATGGCAAAACTTCATCTCTACCAAAAACACAAAAAATTAGCCAGGTATGGTGGCACATACCTGTAGTCCCAGCTACTTGGGAGGCTGAGGTGGGAGAATCGCTTGAGCCCGGGAGCCGGAGGTTGCAGTAAGCCAAGATTGCACCACAGCACTCCCGCCTGGGTTACAGAGCAAGACCCTTTTCTCAAAAAAATAAAAAAATAAAATTCTTGAAGATAATAAGTTTTCACTCTGCAGGGGTCTCTCAGCAGCTTTACTATCGCTCAATATCTCTGTGCATTCCTTAGGTATCCTTAGCTATCTAATTTCAATAGGCAACTATATTCCTTTTAAAAGTGGAAAGTAAAAGGCCTAATTTTTGAAAAACCTCTATGCAGACCTGAAAGAGTTTGTATAAAACTCTTATACCAGTCAATTGGCTAAAGTAAGTTGGGCAATGCGATGATGGCAGGACATCTTAAGCATAGGAAGAAGTCACTTAAAGACAAATCTGTTTAAAAGAAACAGCTTCTGAACAGACACATTAAAGCAAAGTTACCTCAAAGATGCCTACAAAAAATGTTAAATACCACCAATATCTGTTACAAGGTTAAGTGAAAAATGTATTAAAATACAGTCTGACCATAGTTGTAAAAACATAGACAGAAATTTACATAGAATAGGCAGAACTAAGCATTTTTCTCAACCAACACATGCACTATTTTATATAAAGAACGTTTATCAATAGAACTTTTTCTGCTACAAATAAATCTTTTTTTTTTTTTCTTTTTTTTTTTTTTTGAGACGGAGTTTCACTCTTGTTACCCAGGCTGGAGTGCAATGGCGCGATCTCGGCTCACCGCAACCTCCGCCTCCTGGGTTCAGGCAATTCTCCTGCCTCAGCCTCCTAAGTAGCTGGGATTACAGGCACGCACCACCATGCCCAGCTAATTTTTTGTATTTTTAGTAGAGACGGGGTTTCACCATATTGACCAGGATGGTCTCGATCTCTTGACCTCGTGATCCACCCGCCTCGGCCTCCCAAAGTGCTGGAATTACAGGCTTGAGCCACCGCGCCCGGCCTAAATCTTTTTGTTTTTTTGAGATGGAGTTTCACTTCTGTTGCCCAGGCTGGAGTGCAGTGGTGCCATCTTGGCTCACTGCAACCTCCGCCTCTGGGATTCAAGCAATTCTCCTGCCTCAGCCTTCCGAGTAGCTAGGATTACCGGCATGCACCACCACAGCTGGCTAATTTTGTATTTTTGGTGGAGACGGGGTTTCTCCATGTTGGTCAGGCTGGTCTCGAACTCCTAACCTCAGGTGATCCGCCCGCCTTGGCCTCCCAAAGTACTGGGATTACAGGCGTGAGCCACCACATCCAGCTAATCTTACTATTTTATACTTCTTTTTCGTTGTTTCCTTTATGTGGAATTTTCATTTAAAACATCATATTCTGCCAGAGACATCTGTCATATTTGCTTGGCCAGACACATAACTTCTTCTGGTATCAGCATACCCATTTTCTTTAAGAAAACTATCCCTGCCTGGTTCTCACTTCAAGAAGGTCAAATAGGCATGTATGTACCCATCCAACAATCCTGCAGGATGTACACATGTACCCCAGAGCCCAAATACAATTTAAAAAAAAAAAAAAAAGAAAGAAGGTCAAGTAGAGTTAACAGCCTCACAACTGCAGAGCAGATTGTCCAGGCTAGCTAATGAAGGTATTCTATATCCCAAGCTAGAGTGATTGGCTTGGGGTGAGCATGTTGAGTATGCCTACCTGAGAAAGAAGTCAACAGAGAAGAAAGCAGAGCTGAGAGATGGAAAGAAAGCAAGTCATGAAGACACCACTTGAGCTCCTGGATCCAACCATGCTTGACAGCGTGCTCTATGAATGGACTTTCAGTGACATAAGCATTTCCTTTTTTTTTTCTTCAGCCAGTTTAAGCGGGATTTCTGATTCTTGCAGATTCTTGAATAATACACTTACCTTCATACTGCTTTTTCACCGTGTTTCCTATATCTGCAAATTTTCGGTCTTCAAATATCAAGAACTCATAGCGTTTTGCCAGAGTTATCAACTCCTTCATCACATCTAGAGTAAAATCATTTAAAATATCTACATGAGTCTTGAGCATGCAGATATTGGGTCCTAAAGCATCTGCTAGCTGCAACAGCTCTCTGGCCTCTGAAACATCAGCAGACAGACACAGATTGGTCTCCTTCTTTTGCATGAGCCTGAGAAGCTTCGATGCAACTGGGTGGATCCTCGGCAGCTCTGCACGTGCACCAAAGCTGAGTTCTTTGGGTGCTTCCCTTACAGAAAAGGGAGAACCATTTTGATTCGCTGCCACAAAGACATTCTCCTTAATAAACCTCTTCACTCTCCCAGACATCTCAGCATCAATTTTTTTCTGCTGCTCGAGAATCTCCAGCATTTTGGACAATGTACACACTGAGTGGAGGCGAATCCCATGTGCCTGCAACTTGTCCTTGCCTCCCTGCTCTCTGTCCAACAGCACTATGGCATCAGTGACCTTTAAGCCCTCCTTCTGAAGAACCTCAACAGTTTCTAAAACACTAGATCCACTGGTGACAACATCTTCAATTATTAAACAGGTTTCTCCTGGATTAATAGCTCCTTCTACAAGACGCTTAGTTCCTAGAAAAGAAAAAATTCTGCTGATTCTAAATTCAAATATATATGTATATGTGTGTATGTATATCAAACTTGCCGGTTACACATATAGTATATTTATGGTAAAACAAGTAAATTATTTTACATTATAAGCACTACTAAATGTGTTTTATGATCAAATTTTCAAATACGGAGTTTTTTTTTTTTTTAATTAAAAAAATTTGTTTTATAATAGAGATGAGGTCTCACTGTGTTGCCCAGGCTGGTCTCAAACTCCTGAGCTCAAGTGATCCTCCCACCTCAGACTTCCTAAGTGCTAGGATTACAAGTGTGACCCACCATGACCAGCCTAAATACAGAGTTTCTTACAGCAAGATCACCTAGATCAAGGAAAGTTATGAAACACAGAATAATCCAATATCATCAATGAAATAATTCATTTTTCCATCAAAGTATTACCAGTTTACTATTCAAGATCAGCCAAACAATTGGCTTTTTGAAGATATAAATTCAGAAGGCAAAATATTCAGCAATCATTTAAATCCATTACTACAACCTAAAGAATTATAGGGCCGGGCTCAGTGGCTCACGCCTGTAATCCCAGCACTTTGGGAGGCCGAGGCGGGTGGATCACAAGGTCAAGAGATCGAGGCCATCCTGGTCAACATGGTGAAACCCCGTCTCTACTAAAAATACAAAACATCAGCTGGGCATGGTGGCACGTGCCTGTAATCCCAGCTACTCAGGAGGCTGAGGCAGGAGAATTGCCTGAACCCAGGAGGCGGAGGCTGCGGTGAGCCGAGATCGTGCCATTGCACTCCAGCCTGGGTAAAGAGAGCAAAACTCCGTCTCAAAAAAAAAAAAAAAAAAAAAAAAAGAATTACAGAATGCAATGTGACTAAATATATACGTCTCTACCCCAAATCCCACTATAGACTATTTTTCAGATAATCTACAAAATGTAAATAACTTGGGTTGTAGACTTTATAGACCCATCAAATCCCTTCCACCCCTTGAACAATTGCAAGTTTAATTAAATCAGCTTAAGCTGGAACACAAGACTGCAAGTACTTATAGTATATTTTAAAATGCATACTTCAATTCTAGAAAAAATTTTAAAATGTAAAATAATAAAATAGAAACAAGAGTTTTCTTATGGGTAGGGATTCATATAGAAATTTTTTTTTTAGCTCGGAAAATCTCAGCTGGGTGCAGTGGCTCACACCTGTAATCCCAGCACTTCGGGAGGCTGAGGCAGGAAAACAGTTTGAGACCAGGAGTTCAAGACCAGCCTAGGCAACAGAGTGAGACCTTGTCTCAAAAAAACCCAAAAACAGAAAAATTAACGCTGGCCTTCACAGCAAAAACTCAATTAATGTGTTTCTTTTTCTATCATAAAAATTTTTAGAATGCATCTGTAAAAGAAGGATGTGTTTCAAAAAAAAGTAACAAAACACTAATACACCAACATAAACAAAAAAGTCCATTAATTCCTTACTATCATTAAGATTGCTTTTCAGGTTTTACTTATTTATTTTTTGATAGTATTGCTCTGTCACCCAGGGTGCAGTGCAGTGGCGCATTCATACCTCACTGCAACCTTCAACTCCTGGGCTTAAGCCATCCTCCTGCCTCAGCCTCCCATGTAACTGTGACACTCAGCTAATTTTTTATTCTTTTTTTCAATTTTTTGTAGAGACAAAGTCTCACTATGTTGCCAAAGCTGGTCTCCAACTCCTGGGCTCAAGCTATCATCCTGCCTTGACCTCCCAAAGTGCTGGGATTACGTGTGAGTCACTGTGCCTGGCCAATTTTCAGGTTTGTTTTTTTTTTTTTTAAATAGGGTCTCACTCTGTCCCCAAGGCTGGAGTACAGTGGTGTGATCTCGGCTCACTGCAACCTCCACTTTCTGGGTTCAAGCTAGTCTTCTATCTCAGCCTCCCAAGTAGCTGAGATTACAGGGGCACATCACCACACCCAGCTAATTTTTATATTTTTAGTAGAGACGGGGTTTCACCATGTTGGTCAGGCTGCTCTCAAACTCCTGACCTCAAGTGATCCGCCCACCTCTGCCTCCCAAAGTGCTGGGATTACAGGTGTGAGCCATGGTGCCTGGTCCAATTCTCGGGTTTTAAGGCAAGCCGCCTGATAATCTATTGCCATGAACCCACAAAAGCATCTCTCTAGGTATTTGCACTGTTTTATCTGTTTTATGAGAATAATTTTATCCATGCATTACTTTTTTATGAAGTTTAAATACAAACCTATTGGGAAAGTATGTGCTGTTACATTTTGCTGATGAGGGATGGACTGGTGAAAAAAAAAAGTTGGGGTTGCATAGATACAGTACCACAAAAAGCACCTTTTTTCAACCAATACAAAGCATTTCACCCCTAGACTCTAAAAAAAGGAAGGTGACTTATAGTAACAGTTACAAATTCCACAGGCAATAACAACTTAAAGGACTCAAGAGGCGGGGCACGGTGGCTCACGCCTGTAATCCCAGCACTTTGGGAGGCCGAGGCGGGTGGATCACGAGGTCAAGAGATCGAGACCATCCTGGTCAACATGGTGAAACCCCGTCTCTACTAAAAATACAAAAAATTAGCTGGGCATGGTGGCGCGTGCCTGTAATCCCAGCTACTCAGGAGGCTGAGGCAGGAGAATTGCCTGAACCCAGGAGGCGGAGGTTGCAGTGAGCCGAGATCACGCCATTGCACTCCAGCCTGGGTAACAAGAGCAAAACTCCGTCTCAATAAAAAAAAAAAAAAAAAAAAAAAAAAAAAGGACTCAAGATGACTCTGGTAAAACATTAGTGCACGGAGGAGAAAAAAATTCTAACAGTATTATGTTACAGATTAATTAACTTAATGCTTATGTTACTTTTATTTTACCATAATCCTTTGTTTCTTTCCTTCTAATAAGCATTGGAATTTGATTGGTTGAACAGATAACTGTAGCCAATGGTAACGCTGTATAAGGTACTCCACACACTGTGTCAAAACTGATCCCTGCATTTTGGGCCGTTTGGAATAAAATATCTGCAACCTGTAAGAAATGGACACATAAACTATGTTTTAACGATTTTAAATGGTGTATAAACATATGACAACATAACATTAAAGACAGTAATAACCTAGTGGGGGTAAGTCTCAAACCTGATTGGAGAAAAAAACAAATGCCTGTTTATTACCCTCTCCATAAACCCAGTATACAAAGCTAAATCTAAAAGCATAAGAATGGAGGCCGGGTGTGGTGGCTCACGCCTGTAATCCCAGCACTTTGGGAGGCCCAGTCTGGTGGATTACCTGAGGTCAGGAGATCAAGACCAGTCTGACCAACACAGTGAAACCCCGTCTCGAAAAAAAGAAAGAAAAAAAACCAAACAAACAAAAAACATAAGAATGAACCTATTCAGCCAGATTTACAATCTGTTCTGAAGGCAACCTGAGATGTGTTGGGAAAGCTCATGATGTTCACCCCAAAGATTAAGCATGGCCCCTTAACTTCATGGTTTCCCTCAGAACCCATTATGTTGAGTATCTAAACCTATCATCTTTTAGTTGTATTTCCTGAAAGAAGTCTTCAATTAAGAAATTTCAGGAGCTAGATACGGCGACTGAAGGGGATGTGGAGCTGAAGTTACAGAGACTGAGACCCGTGGCCCAGAGCGACCTCCTGAGAAGCCACAGAAACATGACGGTGGTGCGGTGGACTTGGAGCGAGTTACTGACTATGCAGAGGAGAAGAGGATCCAGAGTTCCAATCTGGAGATGGCCATGTCTGTGATTGGAGACAGAAAGTTCCAGGAGCAAAAAGCCAAACAGGAGTGAGATGGAGCTATCTCAAGCAGCAGCAGAAGGCAGCTTGGGGAACACATGGGCAATGTGCTAGAGGTGCTTATTGCCCTAACCAATTGATGCATGCTTTCTCAGATATACCTACTGGATTAATTTATGGCAATAAATTTTTTTTTTGTCTTTTTTTGAAAAAAAAATTTCATAAATATGGAACCTATTGTGTGAATTACTATTTTATAATCTCTCCTTTTCCACATAAATCATCAAGTTTAATGTTAGAATATACATTCCCATGCAAAACCACCTCATTTTTTAAAAAGACAGGCAAACAATCACTGAGTTGCTTTGTGAACTAGATCACAGCTTGACTCTAGTACTTCTAAAGAGTAACAAAAAATCTATGAGTATTTTAAGTTACAGAGAATGTAATTTCTAGTACAAAAAATATTAACATGTTATCTCAGAACTGTTTTATCAATCTTTTTTTTTTTTTTTTTTGAGACAGAGTCTCGCTCCGTCGCCAAGCACCAGGCTGGAGTCAGTGGTGTGATCTCAGCTCACTGCAACCTCTGCCTCCTGGGTTCAAGCAATTCTCCTGCCTCAGCCTCCCAAGTAGCTGGGACTACAGGTGCGCACCACCATGCCCAGCTAATTTTTGTATTTTTAGTTGGAATACAAATGCTACAGGTGACTGGATACCCACCATCTCCATTAAATAAATAAATAAATAATAAATAAAAACATGAAATTGCTGGACTATGAAAAGTTTAAAACTTTTTACATTTTTTCCAACTCATATTTTCACTCCACTGTGTCCACAGAATTTTACTCTAAATATGCAATTATACTTGAAAAGCTTTTACTGATCCCTCTATCACACTTGTCTATATTTATGTAAAATGAAAGTTAAAATGGTAATTAAAAAAAAATTTCCCATGACTGTAAGTCTCTAAGTGTCAAGAATTCTTCTGTAGCTCTCTCAGGTCCTTACTTCCAAGATGACAAAGAATTGTGCCAAAAAGGGCTGTGGCCAACTAGTGGCACATCCTATGTCCGATGCATGCCCAAGGAAAAGGCTATTAAGAAGCCCGTCATGCAAAACACAGTAGAGGCCACAGCAGTCAGGGACATTTCTGCAGTGTGCATCTTTGCCTCCTGTGTTCTTCCCAAGCTGTATGTGAAGCTACATTACACTATGAGTTGTGCCACTCATAGCAAGGTAGTCAGCAATCCATCTTGTAAATCCCACAGGGACCAAACATCCCACCCTGATTTAAACCCGTGGGTGCTGCCTCATGACCCTCACCAAAGACCATGTAAGCAACTGAATCCTTAAGGACTGAAGAGAAACTATTCTCTGGAGGAAAATAAAATGGAAATTGTACTTTTTAAAAAAGAGAATTCTCCTGTATATCATTACAATTATTATGAGCATATGATTAATTAAAACATGATTTGCAAATTTTGACAGAGGGGAAAAAACAGATTTGGAAAATGTATTTCTTAGTAGGTTAATGCTACCTTTCCTCTCCAATTACTTTATGTACACTGAAGTACGTATATATAGTACTGTAGTCAAATATCACTTATTACAAGGAAGTTAGAGTTTAGCATAAATTCTATTGCTTTTTGGGGTGTAAGTGTTGAGAAATCCTATTTGCATTAATAAGATGTGTAAAGGAACTTTGTCATACCCAAGTCTATGTTTTGAACTCCTCCCCAATTAATCTCCAAAATGCACACATACACACACACCCCCCCCATGATCTGCTTATCAAAAAAACTTTTTCTGTCATTTAAAATAAATAAATCAATTTTTCACTAGAAAATCCTTAGTAATTCTCCACACTGCCAAGATATATCATAGCAAGAATCTGGATGGTGAGAAATAGTCCAAACTACTGCAATCTTAAATAGTCCAACCTACCTTCAATTTTTTTTTTTTTGGAGACGGAGTTTCGCTCTTGTTACCCAGGCTGGAGTGCAATGGCGCGATCTCGGCTCACCGCAACCTCCGCCTCCTGGGTTCAAGCAATTCTCCTGCCTCAGCCTCCTGAGTAGCTGGGACTACAGGCACGCGCCACCATGCCCAGCTAATTTTTTGTAGTTTTTAGTAGAGACGGGGTTTCACCATGTTGACCAGGATGATCTCGATCTCTTGACCTCGTGATCCACCCGCCTCGGCCTCCCAACTACCTTCAATATTTTTACAATAACCACACAAAGTGGTGCCCAGTGAACATAAACCCTTAAGTGGGCTGAGGGAACTTATATGTCTTCTATCTATGCAGTCCAATATGATAGCCACTAATCATATGCGACTAAACTTGAAAATTCACAACGCTCAATAGTAACACGTGGCTAGTAGCAAACTCTATGGAAAACCAATTATTCTACTCTACTCAGTGTAGTCTGCAGGTTCAGCTGGTACCTTGTTAGAAACGCACAACCTCAGAGCTACAGAACTGGATTCTGCATTTTAACAAAATTCCCAGATAATTCATATATACTCAAAGTTTAGAAGCACTGTGTTAGAAACCTCTAATTTGCACAAAAATTTTCCTTATATTGACTAAAAAACTGCTTTCCCGATATGTCTACTTTCTGGTCTTAATTACTGCTCCTGGCTACACAGTGCAAAATTCAACTCCCCTTTCCAAACAGCCCGTCCAAGTGTGGACCTAAGAGGAAGAAGCTGAGGCAAAATTAATATAAATAGAAAACAAATTTGTGCCAAGTTCAAAGAATACAACCTGAAGCATAAATTTAAGTTGCCATTTTTCCAAGATGGCTGAGAGGAGGCAACACCGGAACGCAGCTCCCAGTGAATGAGACGCAGAGGGCTAGAGGACTTCACAATTCCAAGCAAGGTGCCAGGTTTGTTTCGGTGGGACTGGTAGGACTCTGAAAATAGCCCAGGGAAGGAGCCGAAGCAGGGCAAGGGCTGACCAGGAAGGGTGAACCCATAACAGGACGGGACGCGTCCCCACCTGGAACGTGCAGCTGGCTCAGAGGGTTGCAGACTTCACCCCCTAGGTGCTCCGGTTCGGATCCTGTGCTTACCTCATCCCTCATGCAACCCACAGTCCACGAGAGCCCCACGAGATTGAAGGGCACCGTGGGTTGTCGATGCAACTCTGAGCAAGGCTCCCACCTGGTGCTCCAAGTTGTCAGCATGGACCTGGGTGGAAGTTTGGACTGATGCAAGTGGGATGGAACAACCTGTCCCACAGAAAGAGGCAGAGTTGGCCAGGCGCAGTGGCTCAAGCCTGTAATCCCAGCACTTTGGGAGGCCGAGGCGGGTGGATCATGAGGTCAAGAGATCGAGACCATCCTGGTCAACATGGTGAAACCCCGTCTCTACTAAAAATACAAAAAATTAGCTGGGCATGGTGGTGTGTGCCTGTAATCCCAGCTACTCAGGTGGCTGAGGCAGGAGAATTGCCTGAACCCAGGAGGCAGAGGTTGCGGTGAGCCGAGATCGCGCCATTGCACTCCAGCCTGGGTAACATGAGTGAAACTCCGTCTAAAAAAAAAAAAAGAAAGAAAGAGGCAGAGTTGAAAGCAGGGAAATAGGCCATAATGCCTGGCAGCAAATACACCAGTTTGACCCAAAGTGGGAAGATCGAGCTCAGATAAAGAGAGACACCATCAGGAAGGTGGGGCTAATCTCACCTGCAAACAAAACACAAGGGAAGACCACCCACCCAGCAACCTGAATCAGAGGCAGACCAACAATGCCTCTACAGGCCAAAAAAAGATACAGCTCCAACCACAACAGAAAGGACGTCCACTCAGAGATTTCTCCCGAAATCACCAACTTCAAAGATCAAAGGGAGATAAATCCACAAAGATGGGAAGAAACCAGCACAAAAAGGATGAAACCATCAAAGACCAGAACACCTCTTCCCCTCCCAGGGATCACAACTCCTCACCATCAAGGGAACAAAACAAGACAAAAATGAGTTTGATGAATTGACAGAAGCAGGCTTCAGAAGGTGGGCAATAACAAACTTTTCTGAGTTAAAAGACCATGTTCTAACCCAATGCAAAGAAACTAAGAACCTTGAAAAAAGGTTAGATGAAATGCTAACTAGAATAACCAGCTTACAGAAGAACATAAATGACTTGATAGAGCTGAAAAACACAGCACAAGAACTTCATGAAGCGTACACAAGTTTCAATAGCCCAATCGATCAAGCAGAAGAAAGGAGGATATTAGAGATTGAAGATCAAATCAATGAAATAAAACAAGAAGGCAAGATTGAGAAAAAAGAGTGAAAAGAAACGCACAAAGCCTCCAAAAACTATGGGATTATGTGAAAAGACCTAATCTACCCTGGATCAGGTACCTGAATGTGATAGGGAGAATGAATTCAAGTTGGAAAACACTCTTCAGGATATTAACTTCCCCAATCTAACAAGGCAGGCCAACATTCAAATCCAGGAAATACAGAGAACACCACAAAGATATTACTCAAGAAGAGCAACCCCAGGCACAAAATCATCAGATTCACCAGAGTTGAAATGAAGGAAAAAATGCTAAGGGCAGCCAGAGAGAAAGGTCAAGTCACCCACAAAGGAAAGACCATCAGATTCACAGCAGATCTCTCGGCAGAAACCCTACAAGCTAGAAGGGAGTGGGGGCCAATATTCAACATCCTTAAAGAAAAGAACTTTCAATCCAGAATTTCATATCTGGCCAAACTAAGCTTCATAAGTGAAGGAGAAATAAAATCCTTTACAAACAAGCAATTGCTGAGAGATTTCGTCGCTATAAGACCTGCCTTACATGAGTTCCTGAAGGAAGTACTAAACATGGAAAGGAACAACCAAGTACCAGCCACTGCAAAAACGTACCAAATGGAAAGAACAACAATGCAATGAAGAAACCGTGTCAACTGACAGGCAAAACAACAAGCCAGTAATAAACTGGCAGGATCAAATTCAAACATAACAATATTAATGTTGAATGTAAATGGCCTGAATACCCCAATCAAAAGACACAGACTGGCAAACTGGATACAAAGTCAAAACCCATCAGTGTGCTGTATTCAGGAGACCCACATCACATGCAAAGACTCACACAAACTCAAAATAAAGGGATGGAAGAAGATTTACCAAGCAAATGGAGAGCGAAAAAAAGCTGAGGTAGCAATCCTAGTCTCTGATAAAATGGACTTTAAACCAACAAAGATCAAAAGAGGCAAAGAAGGACATTACATAATGGTAAAAGGATCAATGCAACAAGAAAAGCTAACTATCCTAAATATATATGTACCCAATGCAGGAGTACCCAGATACATAAAGCAAGTTCTTAACAACCTACAAAGAGACTCAGACTCCCGCACAATAATAGTGGGAGACTTTAACACTCCACTGACAATACTGGACAGATCAACGAGACAGAAAGTCAACATGTATATCCAGGACTTGAATGCAGATCTGGACCAAGCGGACCTGACAGACCTTTACAGAATACTCCATCCCAAATCCACAGAATACACATTCTTCTTAGCACCACACCACACTTACTCTAAAATTGACCACATAATTGGAAGTAAATCCCTCCTCAGCAAATGCAAAAGAAAGGAAATCATAAGTCTCTCAGACCACAGCACAATCAAATTAGAACTCAAAATCAAGAAAAGCATTGAAAACTGCACAATCACA
Organism: Sapajus apella; assembly: GCF_009761245.1. Taxonomy (NCBI): domain Eukaryota; kingdom Metazoa; phylum Chordata; class Mammalia; order Primates; family Cebidae; genus Sapajus; species Sapajus apella. The sequence goes on from NW_022437118.1 coordinate 939,911, forward strand.
CAGAAACTGAACAACTTGCTCCTGAATGATGAATGGATAAACAATGAAATGAAGGCAGAAATAAAGATGTTCTTTGAAACCAACAAGAACGAAGACACAACGTACCAGAATCTCTGGGACACATTTAAAGCAGTGTCTAGAGGGAAATTTACAGCAATAAAAGCCCACATGAGAAACAAGGAAAGATCTAAAATCAACACTCTATCATCAAAATTGAAAGAGAGGAGCAAGATCAAAAAAACTTAAAAGCAAGCAGAAGACAAGAGATAACTAAGATCAGAGCAAAACTGAAGGAGATAGAGACACAAAAAAACCTTCAAAAAATCAATAAATCCAGGAGCTGTTTTTTTGAAAAGATCAACAAAATAGATCACTAGCCAGATTAAAAAAGAAGAGAGAATAATCAAATAGATGCAATAAAAAACGATAAAGGGGATATGACCACAGATTCCACAGAAATACAAATTACCATCAGAGATTACTACAAACAGCTCTATGCACATAAACCAGTAAATCCAGAATAAATGGATAAATTCCTGGACACTTGCACACTCCTAAGACTAAGCCAGGAAGAAGCTGAAACCCTAAATAGACCAATAACAAGGGCTGAAGTCGAGGCAGCAATTAATAGCCTACCAACCAAAAAAAGTCCAGGTCCAGACGGATTCACAGCTGAATTCTACCAGGCGTACAAAGAGGAGTTGGTACCATTCCTGTTCAAACTATTCCAAACAATACAAAAAGAGGAAATCCTCCCTAACTCTATGAGACCAATATCATCCTGATACCAAAACCTGGCAAAGACACAACTAAAAAAGAAAACTACAGGCCAATATCCATGATGAACATAGATGCAAAAATCTTCAATCAAATACTGGCAAATCGAATGCAACAGCACATCAAAAAGCTCATCCACCATGATCAAGTAGGCTTCATCCCAGAGATGCAAGGCTGGTTCAACATACACAAATCTATAAACATAATCCACCACATAAACAGAACCAAAGACAAAAACCACATGATTATCTCACTAGATGCAGCGAAGTCCTTTGACAAAATTCAACAGCCCTTTATGCTAAAAACTCTCAATAAAGTAGGTATCGATGGAACATATCTCAAAATAATAAAAGCTATTCATGACAAACCCACAGCCAATATCATATTGAATGGGCAAAAACTAGAAGCATTCCCTTTAAAAACTGGCACTAGACAAGGATGCCCTCTCTCACCACTCCTATTCAATATAGTATTGGAAGTTCTAGCCAGAGCAATTAGGTAAGAAAAAGAAATAAAGGGCATTCAATTTAGGAAAAGAAGAAGTCAAATTGTCGCTATTTGCAGATGACATGATCATGTATTTAGAAGACCCCATCGTCTCAGCCCAAACCTCCTTAGGCTAATAAGCAACTTCGGCAAAGTCTCAGGATACAAAATCAATGTGCAGAAATCACAAGCATTTCCATACACCAACAACAGACAAACAGAACAAAATCATGAGTGAACTCCCATTTACAATTGCTACAAGGAGAATAAAACAACTAGGAATATAACTAACAAAGGATGTAAAAGATCTCTTCAAGGAGAACTACAAACCACTGCTCAAGGAAATAAGAGAGGACACAAACAGATGGAAAAACATTCCATGCTCATGGTTAGGAAGAATCAATATTGTGAAAATGGCCATACTGCCCAAAGTAATTTATAGATTCAATGCTATCCCCATCAAGCGACCATTGACCTTCTTCAGAGAACTGGAAAAAAACACTTTAAACTTCATATAGAACCAAAAGAGAGCCCGCATAGCCAAGACAATCCCTAAGCAAAAAGAACAAAGCTGGAGGCATCACACTAACTGACTTCAAATTATACTACAACGCTACAGTAATGAAAACAGCATGATACTGGTACCAAAACAGAGATATAGACCAATGGAACAGAACAGAGGCCTTGGAAACAACACCACACATCTACAACCATCTGATCTTTGACAAACCGGACAAAAACAAGCAATGGGGAAAGGATTCCCTCTTTAATAAATGGTGTTGGAAAAACTGGCTAGCCATATGGAGGAAGCTGAAACTTGACCCTTTCCTTACAACTTATACAAAATTAACTCCAGATGGATTAAAGATTTAAACATAACAACTAACACCATAAAAACCCTAGAAGAAGGGCCGGGCGCGGTGGCTCAAGCCTGTAATCCCAGCACTTTGGGAGGCCGAGGCAGGTGGATCACGAGGTCAAGAGATCGAGACCATCCTGGTCAACATGGTGAAACCCCGTCTCTACTAAAAATACAAAACATTAGCTGGGCATGGTGGCGCGTGCCTGTAATCCCAGCTACTCAGGAGGCTGAGGCAGGAGAATTGCCTGAACCCAGGAGGCGGAGGTTGCGGTGAGCTGAGATCGCGCCATTGCACTCCAGCCTGGGTAACAAGAGCGAAACTCCATCTCAAAAAAAAAAAAAAAAAAAAAAA
>NW_022437118.1:942487-967470 GCF_009761245.1 Sapajus apella
AAAAAAAAAAAAAAAAAAAAACCCCTAGAAGAAAACCTACGCCACACCATTCAGGACATAGGCACAGGCAAGGACTTCATGATTAAAACATCAATAGCAACAACAACGAAAGCCAAAATAGACAAACGGAATCTAATTAAACTCCAGAGCTTCTGCACAGCAAAAGAAACAATCATTAGAGTGAACCGGCAACCAAGAGAATGGGAAAAAATTTTTGCAATCTACCTGACAAAAGGCTGACATCCAGAATCTACAAAGAACTAAAGCAGATTTACAACCACCACAAAAAAACAAACACATTCAAAAGTAGGCAAAGGATATGAACAGACACTTTTCAAAAGAAGACATATATGCGGCCAAGAAGCATATGAAAAAATGCTCATTATCATTGGTCATTAGAGAAATGCAAATCAAAACCGCATTGAGATAACTGCCACTTCACGCCAGTTAGAATGGTGATCATTAAAAAATCTGGAGACAACAGATTCTGGAGAGGATGTGGAGAAAAAAGAACACTTTTACACTGTTGGTGGGAGTGTAAGTTAGTTCAACCATTATGGAAGACAGCGTGGCGATTCCTCAAGGATCTAGAAATAGAAATTCCATTTGACCCAGCAATCCCACTACTGGGTATATACCCAAAGGATTATAAATCGTTCTGTTATAAAGACACATGCACACATATGTTCGTTGTGGCACTGTTTATGACAGCAAAGACCTGGAACCAACCCAAATACCCATCAATGACAGACTGGACAAAGAAAATGTGGCATATATACACCAAGAAATACTATGCAGTCATAAAAAACGACGAGTTCGTGTCCTTTGTAGAGACATGGATGAATCTAGAAACCATCATTGTCAGAAAACTGACACAAAAACAGAAAATCAAACACCGCATGTTTTCACTCATAGGCAGGTGATAAACAATGAGAACACTTAGGCACAGGGAAGAGAACACCACTCACTGAGCTAGGTGGGGAGATGGAGGGGAGGGGAGGGGAGGGACATTGAGGGAGTGGAAGGATGGGGAAGGGTAACACCAGGAGAAATGCCTGATGTAGGTGATAGCGTGGGGACAGGGATGGAGACAGCAAACCACCATGGCATGTATGTACCTATGCAACAGTCCTGCAGGATACAGGATATGCACATGTACCCCAGAGACCAAGGTACAATTAAAAAAAAAAAATTAAGTTGCCCTGACTATAGGCTTTGATTACAGTAGTTACAAGTGGACTTTTAAAGCAAAAGAAGAGGCAGTTCCTATGTTCACCAATAATTTGCACTGAAGTAACTGAAGTGCCATCAGGCATTTGTGGTCCCAGCTACTTGGGAGGCCACCAAGGCCGGAGGATCATTTGAGACCAGGAATTCAAGACCAGCCTGGGCAATATAGTGAGACCTCCTCTCTACAAAAAAAAATTTTTAATTAGGTGGGCATGATGGCACACACCTGTAGTCCCAGCCACTCAGAGGTTGAGTCAAGAAGATCTCTTTTTTTTTTTTTTTTTTTTTTTTGAGACAGTCTCCTTCTGTTGCCCAGGCTGGAGTGCATTGGCTGGATCTCAGCTAACCGCAACCTCCGCCTTCTGGATTCCAGCTATTCTCCTGCCTCAGCCTCCTGAGTAGCTGGGATTACAGTACAGGTGTGCACCACCATGCCTGGCTGATTTTTGCATTTTTAGTAGAGGTAGGGTTTCACCATGTTGGCCAGGCTGGTCTCGAACTCCAGACCTCAAATGACCTGCCCGCCTCAGCCTCCCAAAGTGTTGGTTTTACAGGCATGAGGCACCACGCTCGCCTGAAGTAGGAGGATCTCTGAAGCCCAGGAGTTGCAGACTGCAGTAAGCTATGATCACAGTGCTGCACTCCAGGCCTCGGTGATGTAAGAGATACCTCATCTTAAAAATAAAACAATAACACAAGCAACTGATCGGCTATACATTATTCTTTGTATCACAAATTCCAGGTGCATAATTCCTTTAAATAATTGTTCCCCAGGGCTGCATGAGGGAGTATGGCTGAAGTCTCTCTGAGTTCTGATAAATTCTGCATACATCACATGGCTCAGATTGTTCTATTTTTCTTTTCTCACAAGTATTTTTCCAGCTACTGAATTCTCTGCCCACCCACATTTTTCAGGTCTATATGCTTGTTCGTTTTTTGAGGCAGGGTCTCAATGTCGCCCAGGCTGGAGTGCAGTGGCTTAACAACGGCTCACTGCAGCCTTGACCTTCCAGGCTCGGGTGATCTTCCCACCTGAGCGTCCCAGGCGTGCGCCACCACACCCAGTTAAATTTTTCGTAGAGCCGGGGCTGGTGGGTGGGGGAAGCGGTCTCGCCAGACCCAGGCTGGTCTCGAACTCCTGGGGCTCAGGTTATCCACCCACTTAGGCCTTCCAAAGTGTTGGGATTATTACAGTCGTGAGACACCACGACAGGCCGCAAGTCTAATTTTCTTAGAGTTAAAAACACAGAATTCATCCAAGTGTGCTTCAGTGCCAGACAGGGTTCCAAACTGGGTGTCCCGACTTTTGCACAACACGTGCAGTAAGCCTGTGGGTGAAAGTACAGACGGCTCTCTAAGAGCCCAACAACCCCTGGCCTCTGTGCTTATGCTTACTCCCCAGACCAAGGGTAGGTCGGCCTGCCTGCTTGGCTCTTTTGCTCCCACTCACGGCTCAATTCCTGTCACCCTCTTACATTTCCTGGTCTTCTTTCCCGCCACCCAGCCCAGTCCTTCCCCTTCCAGGGCAAGCACCTGACTCAGAAGACGCGGTCGAGACACGATGCCCCGCAGATCGATGTAGATGGGGGAGGAGAGTCCGCTCTTCAGCACGAAGTCCCCAAACTTGAAAGCCTGCACGTCGTACAGACCCGTCACCAAGGGCCCCAAAGCTGCACCAGCGGCCGCCATTGTCGCGCGCTGCCTGTTTGCTTCAAAATCCCAGGCGCAGCGGCCCTCCGGCGCCCCGAGACGCTGGCGCCCCGATGACGTCGCCCGCGAAGCCCCGCCTTTTCCGCTTGCTTCGCCGGCAGCTTCCCGGGCTTGCCGCACTCGCTTCTGGGTTCCCCCGAGCTCAAGGGTCCGTGGCTGGTAGCCAATCTACCGCCAATTTGTGCCTCTCCTGCTTTCTTCTGGATGGGGTCGCTGGGTTTCAAAGCCTCGAGCAGCTAGTTTGACTGTAGGATCATTAAGTCCAACCTTTATGAGAGTTTGCATAAATCCTGCTCGTTTTCTAACAGCCGGTGCATTCTCGACTAGTTCTCTTAATTATCTATACTCCTTGGCCCAGCAGGTTATAATTTGCTAGTTATTAGCCACGATTTAACCCCCATGTTTCTCCAAATAGAATACAGCTTCTCAAAGACAAGGACCTTGACTCAATTCTTTTATTAACTTCATAGCATCTATTTTGTGACAGTTTCATAGCAGTTTGCACATAGGAATATATAGCACCTAGATCATTACAGTATTCGTTACCTCTTTTGTCTGTACTCTGCTTCCTGGTTTGGCATATCTCAAATGCTTAGGTAATAGGTGTAGAAAGGTAAGGGAGGGAGGGAGGAGAGTTAGAAACCGTGAATTGATTGGTATCAGGGTTATTCAGGAGGATAATATTGCTAGACAATCTGAAAATCCAAATATATTTGGTCTTTACAAATAAATCCCTTAGAGAAGTTCTCCATTGTGTATATAAGGCAATACTTTATTCTAGTTTAAGGAAAATAACCCTTAAATTCACATAAAGAATGAAATCTTGTTATTCACAGCAAGGTGGATGAACCTGAAGGACATTATGTTATGTGAAATAAGCCAAGAACAAAAAAACAAGAAAGATAAATACCAAATGTTCTCACTCATATGCAGAAGCTAAAAAAGTTGATCTCATGGAGGTAGAGAGTAGACTATTAATTAGTAGAGGTTGGGAAGGGTAGAGGGTGGTTAAAGGATACAAATTACAGCTACATAGAAAAGATAGGTCCTAGTGTTCTATAGCACTGTAGGGTGACTGTAGTCAACAATAATTTACTATATATTTTCAAATAGCTAGAAGAGGGGATTTTGAATGTTCCCAACACAAAGGAATGATAAATATTTAAGGTGAGAAATATATGAATTACTCTGATTTGATCACTATACATTGTGTGTATTGAAATAGAACTATATTCCCAATAAATGTGTACAAGGATCATGTGTCAACTATAATACTTTTTTAAGAAAAGAGGAACAGATAAGGCATAGCAGTATTGTGTGCTGCAAAGAACATGAAGTTTCAAACCAAAACATTTGGGTTTTAGTCTCAGCTGTGCTTACTGGCTGAGTGATCTTTGGCAATGCATTTTGAGCTATATGAGTCTCGATTTTCTCAAAAATAGAATTAATATTAACTTTCTTCAAAGATCACTATGAAGATTCAGTGAGATAGTTCACTCCAAAACACCTTATAGGGCCGGGTGTGGTGGTTCACACCTGTAATCCCAGCACTTTGGGAGGCTGAGATGGGCAGATCACAAGGTCAGGAGTTCAAGACCAGCCTGACCAACATGGTGAAACCCCGTCTCTTAAAATACACACACACACACACACACACACACACACTCTCTCTCTCTCTCTCTCTCTCTCTCTCTCTCTCTCTCTCTCTCTCTAAAAAGTTAGTAGGTGGCTAAGCATGGTGGCTCATGCCTGTAATCTCAGCACTTTGGGAGGCTGAGGCAGAAGGATCACCTGAGATCAGGATTTGAGACCAGCCTGGCCAATGTGGTGAAACCCTGTCTCTACCAAAAAATACAAAAATTAGCCAGGCATGGTGGCACATGCCTTTAGACCCAGCTACTTGGGAGGCTGAAGCAGGAGAATCTCTTGAACCTGGGGGGTGGAGGTTGCAGTGAGCCAAGATCGAGCCACTGCACTCCAGCCTGGGTAACAGAGTGAGACTCTGTCTCAAAAAAAAAAAAAAAATAAGCTAGTGGAACATAGATTGTATCAATTCATTTTGTGTTCTCCATTTCATTTACTTAGGCTGAGTAAAGGATCTTGACTCTAACCAATACTTAGTCTTACAGGTTTAGGTATTTAACCTAAAGAGTTTCCTTTAATGTAAAACTTCATGCAATAGTTCAGTCTAGAGCCTTTCCTTGGACTTAGCTCCACACACACACACACATAAACTGCTCACTGAATCCCTTGTACATTCTACTCTGATATCTATTTTAGACCGAGCTTGGGGGGGTTCAGATTATCATTTGTATTGGGGCTTTTGCTAATATTCCATAACTGAATTGGTCATTCCTCTCAACCACTCCCCCTCAAAAAAATACAGGCTGAAGTACTGTTATTTAATCATTTATTATTGTTTGACTCACACTATACAGACACAGGCACGGTGAAACACACAAATACACATTTAGTTTATCTTCTAGGGCCAGGGGCAGTGGCTCATGCTTGTAATCCCAGCACTTTGGGACACAGAGATGGAAAGATGTCTTGAGCCCAGGAGTTTGAGGCCAGCCTGGGCAACATGGTGAGACTCCATTTCTTCAAAAAAAATAAAAAAATTAGCTAGACATTATGGCATACACCTGTCATCCCAGCTACTGGGGAGGCTGAGGGAGGGGGATGATCTGAGCCTGGGAGGTTGAGGCTACATTCAATGAGCTGTGATTGTGCCACTGCAATCCAGTCTGAGTGACAGAGTAAGACCATGTCTCAACAAAAAATGTTATCTTCCAGTGAAGGTCTTAGTGACCTTGAGCAATCACGTAGATCCTGTGACTCAGTTTCTCTACTCCAAATGAAATAAGTTACTTCATAAGAATTTGTTGGGATTAAATGAAATAATAGTTACAAATGGGCTTTTAAGCTATATAGATGCTAAAATATATACAAATTCTAGATCTAAAAAAGCCAGTAAGGGGCTTATGATTCTAATTCATCAACCTGATTCTGATTTAATTTCTAATATTCTTTATTATCTATATTTTCTCTCTCTTTTTTTTTTTTTTAAAGATGGGGTTTCACCATGTTGGCCAGGCTGGTCTTGAACTCCTGACTTCAGGTGATCCGCCTGCCTTGGCCTCCCAAAGTGCTGAGATTGCAGGCGTGAGCCACCGCACCCAGCCATATTATCTATATTTTCTCTAAGGAGATTGTGCTGATGAACCAATGTGAAGAGCCCATGCTTTTGACAAGTGTTTCTCATTACAAATAAATGTAATGAAATCTTGATGAAATAGAAGCCAAATGTTAAAACTTTTTTTTGACTTTCTTGGCAAAGTAAGCTAATCAAAACACTTTAACAGTCTGGCTAATTGACAGTATACCATGAATCAGCCTCATTTGCACTTGGGTGGCACATTTAAACTTTCAAAGCCTGATCATGTCTGCATAGGCTAACCTAGATTGCTGGAGTCCACACCAGAATGTATAAACCTGTGAGAACCAGCCCAAAATATCCTCCAAACATTCTAACAGTATTATCACCTGAAACACCAGTGTGAAATTAACAACCACCCGAGGCTTTCTTTTTTTTTTTTTTTTTTTTTTTTTAAATAGGGTCTCACTTTGTTGCCTGGGCTGGAGTGAGGTGGCATAATCACAGCTCATTACAGCGTCTACCTCCTGGGCTCAGATGATCCTTCCACCTCAGCCTCCCAAGGTGGGACCACAGGTGTGCACCACCACACTCAGCTAATTTTTTAAACAATTTTTTAATATGTGGGCTATTTGGGGGAGGTGGGTGTCGCCGTATGTTGGCCAGGCTGATGTCGAACTCCTGAGCTCAAGATCCTTCCTCCTTGGCCTCTCAAAGTGTTGGGATTTACAGGTGCTAGCCATAGCACCCAGCCCTGAGGTTTCCTTGGCATGTTTTGGGTAAATGGTTTAGAATACTCCACTGCTTTCTTTCTAAAATCCTGAGCAAAAAGTGTTGTAATAATTATGTGATATTTTTACCTTTTCAAAGTCTTTCATATATTTGGAGAAAGAAAGAAAAAAATTACTCTTTTCTTTGAATAAAGGTTTAATTAGAAAAAAAAGGACGACCATATAGTATCTTTAGTATAGTATATTTATAGGAATGCATAACATGTGAGATGTACATTTTGAAGTTTCATCTATAACTTATAACATTGACTGTAGCAGAAACAAGACAGCAGGTCATCACTTTACAACATTACACATGAGTGATTTTGACTTACAAATAAAATATTTACAACCTACCTTTACAAAACGACATTGTGTGCATACAAAATGAACAACAGCAGAAAAATTTAAAAAATAATAAAACAACCAAAAATCCAGAAGATACACTTAAGGCAGACCAGCAAGACACTGAAATAATTAAGGCTGTGGAATTCTTCTGCACCTTGAAAATATAGAGCTATTTATCAATACTGTGGAGTGATTTTAAATCAATTGTTACAAGCCTGATGAAGTATATACTTATATGTATATGTGTGATGGTCCTTATGGGGAAACCTGTCCACTTATGAATAAGGCCCTTTGTCTGAATGGCCAGTGAAGCCCACTCCAAATTCTCAAAAGACTTGGGGGCAGGGGTCACTGAAAACTAAGAGATGCCAATACAGTTTGCAAATTGATAACTGATAGTTCAACTATAATGATGAAGTCCAGATAAACAGAATAACCTAACTGATGGCCCCTTTATGTTTCACACTGTTAGTTTGGCTTTGTGGACATCAAAAGACAGCAAATTAATTCCCAAATGAGTAGAGTTTGTCTCCACAAATTAGCCCTAATGGTTTTGAATGGCCCTAAATGGTTTTCCAATAGAAAAATTGACCCACCTGGGCTGTCTGCAAATGGATAGATTTCTGCATATGAGCAATAACATATACATACATATTATACACTATATACATGTACAGATGTACATATATCCGTATTTTCCAACAGTTTGCACTTTGACCACTACTGTTCTCTGAACAGGATCTCATTCTGAAGAATATGTTTAGTTTTTTTCACAGTCTTCTTATTTGTTCTATTAGTTTTACTCACCTTCCCCATAGAGTAGGCTGAAGTTTGGCAGAAACAGAAGTAAAAGCACCAGGGTCAGAAAAATCAAACACAGAGATGACAGATATGGCTTAAGTTAGTAAGAGACAATGTATGTTTTTTTAATTTCAGATTCCTAGAGACAGTCTTTGAGGTTATAGTAACAGTCTCCATCGTACTCCAGAACGTGGACTCAATTCTCGACGGAAGTCAGGTATTGATGGAAGCTCCTATGCTGGCTATCCCTGGGCCAACAGATTAGCTTGGTTAAACTAAGCCTCAGGGGCTGGCATTCCAAGAATTGCTATTTGCATTTCTTCTACCATGCTTCCTTTTCTCAGCTAACCTCACTATCTGAAATAGCAGTTATCTAGCTAAACTGTTATCTTGATCATTTGAGTAAAACCTAAATCTGAACACACTTTAGAATCTCACAGCAAATGGGCACATTTCTCACAGAAAAATGCAATAGCCTGCGCATATAAATTTCAGGCTTTTCATAATGTCCCTCAGTGATGAAAAGTTGCCTTGGAGTGACTGCTTTTTCCTCTCCTCTAACTTTATATTTATTGAAGATGAGGAAGAAATGCCTTTCATAGAAAATATGTTCTTATGAGAATTGTGTTCTCCTACTTCTGTATAAATTTTTTATGTAATATTTCCTATTAAAAACATTTAGTGCTATAAACAAATTTCAGCCCTTTTTAACCCTTTAGAATTAATGAAACAACTGAGAGTCTTACTATTTTTAGAAAATAAATATTAACATAGTGGCTTTCCTTTTCTGGATGAAACATGTGTGAGCTCTGTCTTCTCCAGGCTTACCCTGGGTTTAATCATTCATCCTCAAATCATCCCTAGACTTTAAATAGTGAAGAAAAAGCAAGGTGCAGTTTTATAAATAAATCCACTGAAAGGTCATATACTGTGTTTGTCTAACCCAGACTCCACAGAGGTGCGACCCAGGAGAGAAAGGAAGGTCTACATTCCTCAAAACTCATCCAGCACAATTCATTGTCCACACTGAATGACATGGTGAGTTTGAACTTTGCCCCTCTACAAAGACCTCTTATTTACAAAATATTTCCTCCTCTATTAAATGCATGAGGCAAAGTTTTAGTTAATGCACAGAAATAACTAAAATTTAGTTTATATTATATTTACTTCCTCATATTCTCACAAATCTAAATTGCCATGCTCTTCTACAGAGGCAAGAAAAAAGTAATGCCTAACTCATGGGATCTAATCATGGGGGTTATGGGACAGCAAATATGCAACTCCTGAAAGACTAAGCCACCTTAAAAAAAAAAAAAAAGATTCAAGGTTTGTCCTCCAAAAATGAACAGTCCAATTCATTTCTATGCATTTAATTTGCCTGTGCCTTTAATTTGCCTCTTATAATAGATTCCTGTGAGACTGTAAAAAATAAATTGTGATATGAGAAGATGTTTTCTTCTCACTTCTGCCCTCCCAAGTGAGGAAGATGGTTCTTGGGTTCTTTTCTGTCTGTTTTTCCAGAGCATAAAGCTTGAGAAGAGAAGGTAGCAGCTGCTTTTGAGGGTATTTTACTCTTTGCACTTGCCATAAAAAATACTGGAGAAAACGGCTTATGGACATAAGACTTCATCAGCTCTCCTGACTCTTTTCAGTAGACAAGCTCTTACATGATCGAAATTGTAGGCTAAGACCAAATAACACTTAGACAAAGAGCACCTAATACTTCCAACTGAAAGCAATTTACAGAATTTAATCTGAAAGCAATTTGCAGAATTTAATCTCATGAGTTTATAAATGGTATTTAAAGATGTGAATATTAAAAACCTGGAATGTTCAAAGTTACTATCAATAAAATTCTTAGCACTGGCAGTGTATAGCACTTTAAAAAAATCAAAGTATTTCATAGATGTCCCAACCAAGGTTATTTCTCAACATTCCTGTAAGATTAATGTCCTTCCTCCTTCCCCATCCCCCAATTCCCATTTTACCAATGGGTACATTTGGGGAAGAAAAAACAAAGACTTTCTGTAAGAAAAGATGAATCAGGAATAGCTGAGATTGAAGCTCAAAAATTCCTGGTTCCACCCCTATATTCAGATGTTTGCATTTACAAGACGTTTTAAAATAAAGAAAAAATGCTGCAATATCAGTAAATCTAAATGCAATGAACTTCTTTATCTCCCATCCTCCCCTCTGAAAGGCACTACTATTTATAAAGGCTTTGTGGACCACAAAGCAGTGAAGCTAGCATTCTCCTCTGCTTCCTCTACTCCCCCTTACACTCTTTATGGCTGAGAGAGACCTGAAGGACATCTCCACCATTACCATTTGTTTTCTTAAAAATTTTACCACATTCAGCTATACTTGGATATTTATCTATTCAATTTGAAACAAATGCAAAAGATGTAGGAAATCATTATATTAATACTTCTTAAAAGTTATTATGGGTTGTCCCTGATCTTTTCATTCTTTCTGTGTCCCACCCTTATAAAACAAAACAAAAACCTCGTAACCCTATGCAATGAATATAAGCCATGCAAGAAACTTGTGACCTTGACCATTGTTTGTTTTTCTCATTTCAGCTGGGAGTTCAGTCTCACTGTGAACTACCATCATTATGATAGAAGTGGACTATTTTCTCTTCTCTCCTCTCTTCTTTACTACCAAGTAATAAATCTGTCTGCCAAAATGGGAACAAGAGTGGTCCCTGATCCTTCTTCCCTAACCATGGTTGCCCTCAAAACAACCTAAATTACATTTCCCAGGTCCATCGTCTGGAATTCCTTGTTATTTCCAGCTTGCTCTGGAGAATTCTTGAACCAAGACTATTCTCTTATCCCTGTTGGGAGGGACCAGGAGCCTTGCAGACAGGGAACCTTCCTGTTAGTTTCCCTATGTTATCAAACTATATAAAATATACTCCCTTTCTCTTGGGACCTCTATTAAGTTCATTCTAGTCTGATGATTGTACCTTGGCCCCAAAATCATCCTACTTCATTTCTAGGTCCCTCGTTTCCTGTCTTCTCACTTCCCCAGTATGTGTACTTGGGGGAATTCCATGCAACCCCACACTTGGATCCTTCCAACGCTGTTGTAAAAGCTGATGTGAAAGCTTGGGTTCTGTCTAACATTCTGTCAGCTGCCCCCATAACATAATTTCAACAACCCCCCATTCCCCTACACCCGTCATGGTCTATGCATTACTGTCCTGGGCCCTGGCCTTCTCAAGAAGAAACTCAGCTTGTTATAAAAACTCAGACTGGCTCAGCAGAGGGATCTTGATTCAAGTCATCCACGGTGGACAGAACAGAACTTGCCGAGCCAGACTTTATGGATATTGGGAATCCTCAGAGCCTGCAGTCTGTCCCATGACAAACCCTACAGGTTGGACTTTCCTCCTTTATGTGTATACCATAATGAAGACATGTTTACTGAAAGGGTTTTAGTAAACATGTTTACTAAAAGGATTTTTAATAAAGATGTTTTAAAATTTTTAAGCATAATGAAAATGTTTACTAAAAAAATTTACTAAATATGTTTTAAATTTTAAAAAATTTCAGTAAACATGTTTACTAAAAGGATTTTTAGTAAGTATGTTTTAAATTTTTACGTATTGTATCATAGAGTGTTTGTACATACATAAAGGTTCAAATGAAGACTATAGGGTATAGTTAAGAGAGACCTCTGAGGGAGTGAGGCTTAATGACCCAGGGCCGTTTGAAAACTAGAAAACAAATATAGTCAGATACAGTCGGAGTCGGTTTCCATATATTTGGTTAATCCCCAAAATACTAAGTGCTATCTAGTCTTATTGCTTATACTTTCCACTAAGGTAACAATCTATAATCTTGGATGGGATGAGGAAGCTGACTCTGAAACTGATAAGAAAAAAAATGATGATGATTTTTAATTTTACGTTTCCACCATGGGAATAAGTGTTTTCTTTATATGTTAAAGTTCAGGATTAGTTTCCACCATTTCTTTTTCATGTAGATAGATTTGTAGTTTCTATTTGTCCTTCATAAGTTCTCTTCTTGAACCTCTGTACTGCGAGATTTTAATTTTCTCTATCCCATTATAGGAGAGAAGCAATGCCATTAAACCTGATTCGAACAAACACTTGAGTTATATTTTTAAAATCTTACTTGTATAATAGCATTTCAACACGCATTCTAGAAAACTAAGGATGGATCATGTACAAACACAAAAAACAAACGCCCTCTCCCCCAACAAACAAAAATAAAGAAAGAAAACCCATGAAGCGCCCAGGTTTAATTTTTTTTTCCACCAGAGGGAAAAAGAGCAGTTAATAATAATCTTGTATGAAGAATATATACCAGAAAGCAGCATTGGCCTTAAAGTAAAATTAGTCCCTTTAGTTCAGAGAACTATCAGCAGCTGAGTGGTAACAGGTATTGCAATCTCAGTTACAACTTAATGTTCTGTTAGGGTGATGTATCAGGTTTTGTCCCATGGCTTTAGAAAGGACTTAGGGCCAGGCCTTTAGAAGGCCTATATGGCTGCCTCCTTTTAGTAAGCACCCCTTAGCTTCAATAAGGAGTTAGAAATAAAGCCAGCTAACTTTCTGAAAGACTGTATTCTACAGCCGTAGAAGAAATCAGAAAGTATTGGTGTGTTGTTCATAGGAACCGTAGGAGAGGTTTCCATTTGCCCTTTTGTATGGATCTCTCATATTCGTTTACTTATTTCAAACCCAGTGTAGACACGAAAATACTCCCGCAGCTCATACTGTATTTGAACTTATTTCCCCATAGGCTTGCTTGCCCGATTAACTCTGAGCTACCAGTGAATTTGCAGGTAGTGTTTCATACACAGAAAGAACCTATCTTAATCAAAAAACCTGTGATTGACAGAAAAAATCTTCTCATTCAAAAGGGCAACATTGCTTTCTCTTAATGCACAGGTTCTGGTAAAAGATTTCTATACAAGATTTATAAAATGCTCTAAAAAACTTGTCATCTAATTGTGCTTAGTCAAAACAATGTAATGCTTCGGTAAATAAATTACTGTCTTAACTGGAGCACTCAGTTCCTTGTGATTGATTTAATATATATCTCTTTATATTAGAAAACTCTGAAACCTGAATGGGATATATTATACTGTATGCGTATATGTATCTTATTAAGAAACTATATCTAAGTTATCTAAACCAGAATAGTTGATATACATGACATCTCCACTAAATAGAACTTTTTGCTTAAAATTTCAGCAAAGCCAGAGACCTTTTACACTCTTGTGAGCTTAAGGTTTGCCCAGTTAACCACTCATTTTGGAAGATACAGTTAAAATTTCGTAACAGCTAATATTGTTCTTATCCTTGCCCTTCTTCTGAACACTTCTGTGACCCTTTGCCTCTTTATTTCTTCAGAATGACTTTCTGGAAAGCTCCTGGATTGCGGGTGACTTTTCCTGCTGCTCAGAACCTGAATAGCTATTATCGAGGTTTAAGAGGTACATCTCTCAAATCAGAGAACTGCGTGGAATGAAATGACGAACAGAATTATTTACAGTCACATTCAGTCTTGCTTTGGTTCACACTGCACTTCTATGTGAAACCATAGGGGCTGGGAGATAGCTACGTCCCTTGGTTCACCCGGTTGACAATGTAGCTCTTGACATTGGGTATAGGCCGTACATCATTCTGGTGCTTGCGGCGTTCTATGAAGCATGCTAGGCGGGAGGTGTCCAGGGGGATCTTAGAGTAGCTGCCATTATGGGGCTGCAGCCATGGATGCTGTAGGCACGTGGCTGCTGTGGGCCGCCTCCGAAAGTCTTCCTGTAAGATCACATTGATGAAATCTCTGGCAGCATTGCTCACACCACAGAAGTATTCATGGGGAAAGCTGAAATCCACCCTGCATACGTTGATACATGTCTCCTCTTTGCTCTCATCCAGGAAGGGGGAGACCCCACTCAGCATGACATATGTCAGAACCCCAATGCTCCAGATGTCTGTCCCCAGGGAGACAGGGATGCCTTGGATGACTTCTGGGGCAGCAAACTCGGGGTTCCCCAGCAGGTGGTGAATGTGGAAGTGACCCGAGATCTGGACAGCATCCTCCAAGTCAATGAGCTTCACTCGAGGCACTGGAATCCGTAGGTCAATGAGCAGGTTTTCAGGCTGCAGAGATCCAAAAAGGCAGGGAGAAGAGAAGGGAAGTTCAGGCCTCTGTTTTGACTGCTCAGACCACCTCATTAATTCAGACATGGTTATGCTATTCTTTGATAAAGTCTACAGTGTACGGAAAATTCCCCATGCACTATGCGAAGTGCACTGGAGCCTTCAAACTATCATATTGAACTTAGAACTTAGTGCATATTGAGCGTGGTGGTACTTCAGAGAAGTTGTTTGACATTGAAAATCATGTCTTCTTAACTACACTGCTTCTGCATTGAATCAAGGTAATAATAAATTACTCATTTTGGAGAACAGGGGCTTCTTTTTGAGCAGTGTGGAAGACAAGGTGACATTTGTTGGCTTACTTCTATGAAGTTAGATTAGGTAGGTAAACTTCCCTACCTTTTCTCACACTGGATGTCATTGTGGCTCTGGTATATCCTAATTAATTCATGGATGATACACTTAAATTGTGTGACAACCCAGATTCTCTTTAATACTCATAACGGGATGAGTGTGGCAGCTCACTCCTGTAATCCCAGCACTTTGGGAGGCTGAGGCGGACAGATCACTTGAGGCTAGGAGTTCAAGACCAGCCTGGCCAACATGACGAAACTCTGTCTCTACTAAAAATACAAAAATTAGCTGGGTGTGGTGATGAGTGCCTGTAATCCCATCTACTTGGGAGGCTGAGGCAGGAGAATTGCTTGAACCCAGGAGGCAGGGGTTGCAGTGAGCTAAGATCGTGCCATTGCACTCCAGCCTGGGCGACAGAGTAAGGCTCTGTCTGAAAAAAAAAAAAGCATAATGTACTCTAAATAAAATGAATTTGAATTTATATTCCTTATGAATAATGACTGGTAAGTTGGACTTGACCATTTAAGGTATTCCTTGCAAGGTTCCCACTTCTTATTACCTTTATGTCCAAATGTGCAACCCTGCAGTTGTGAAGGTACTGCAGAGCCTCCATGATGTCTCGGATATAGAAAGCTACTTTTTCCTCCATCAGTTCATCATGATTCATAAGGTAGTCTAACAGCCGGCCATCATCCATCCTGAAAGTAGGCAGGGAAAGGCAAAGGAAATATGTTTGAAATGAAGAAATAGAAAAATAACTCATGTAAAAATCAGTTAAGATCTCTAAGCTCTCTCATACTCCTTGTTTTACATGAAGACCAAATGTACAACACATGCACATTTTAGTTAGAGCCCAAAGTTAGTGTAATGTTCAGAACTAAAGTAAATATAATATATTTGGTGTACTGCAGCGAAGAAATCTGTATAATCTTGTTTAAGAAACATTCTCTTTCATTACCTCTAAAAATTGCTCATAACAAAAAAGTTGTGACGCCCATTTAAGAGGTGAGATTGCTAAGTAAAGAAAGCCTTCACCAAGAGAGACTTCAGCAACATTCTCATTAAACATAACATAGTAGCTGCAAGCAGCCCCACATGTGTTTTGCAAAGTATGTCTTAATTTTATTTTATTATTAATTTTAGAGATGAGGTCTCACTGTGTCACCCAGGATGGAATGCTGTGGCACAATCATAGCTCACTGCAGCCTCGATCTCCTGGGCTCAAGTGATCCTCTTGCTTCAGCCTCTCACATAGCTGGGATTTCCGGAGGAGGCCACTGCACCTAGCCAAACTATTTTCATTTGTCAATTTTTAGTTGGGGAAGACAGAAAGTAGGCAAAGTTTGTTCTTTGCATTATTGATCCCCCGTCCAACTTTTTTTGTTTGTTTATTTGTTTGTTTTTGAGACAGTATCTTTCTTTGTTTTGTTACCCAGGCTGGAGTGTGGTAGCATGATCTGTGCTCACTGCAACCTCCACTGCCCGGGTTTAAGCGATTCTCGTGTCTCAGCTTCCCAAGTAGCTGAGATTACAGATGTGTGCCATCACACTCAGCTAATTTTTGTATTTTTAGTAGAGAGGTGGTTTCGCCATGTTGGCCAGGATGGACTTGATCTCTTGACCTCGTGATCCACCTGCCTCAGCCTCCCAAAGTGCTGGGATTACAGGTGGAGTCACCATGCCCAGCTACATTCATTTCTTTCTTAGTATTTTTCATGTTATGTTAAAATCATCATCTATCTATTGGTCTTCCTCACTAAACTTGTAACTCTTTGAGGGCAAAAACAGTATCTCCCCCTCCACTGCCACCTTTTTTTTTTTTTTTTTTTTTTTGAGATGAGTCTCACTCTATTGCCCAGGCTGGAGTGTGGTGGTGTGATCTTGGTTCACTGCAACCTCCACCTCCTAGGTTCAAGCAATTCTCCTGCCTCAGCCTCCCAAGTAGCTGGCATTACAGGTGTGTGCCACCATGCCCGGCTAATTTTTGTATTTTTAGTAGAGATGGGGTTTCACCATGTTGGCCAGGCTGGTCTCGAACTCCTGGCCTCAAGTAATCTGCCCACCTTGGCCTCTCAAGGTGCTGGAATTACAGGTGTGAGCCACCATGCCTGGCCGACAATACCTTTCATTGGAACACAAGGACAGATGTTGTCACCTGTGGATGAGGATAGTTCACTGGCAATAGAATACACCATTTGAGTTAGGAAGTTCCCTACAAACAGGTCAGGCTCTGAAAGAGACTGTTAAGTCTAAAGTGACAAACTGCCAACTACTTAACTATATAAAGTTAAGTTTCACAAAAGGATTATGGATGCTAGCAGCACTGGTTTTGTTCTGTTTCTTTTTTCCAGCTGATTTTAAAAATAGCCAAACTTGTTTGCATTTTTGCTTTCTTATTATATCATAAATAAATTTGTGACAAGTTACTGACTCAAAGATCCCATACACACACACCTAGACTAACAAGCACGTAAGAGCCAGGCTAACAAGACAGTTGAAAGATGGAAAATGCAGGGCATTCGCTACTGAAAACGGGTTATGGTGGCGACATACGCAGCAATGGTCTTTGGCAGAAATGCGTCTCCTCTCTAGGCCAAGGGCCTCATGAGCACCAATCTGATCATATTTCTGTCATTTGTATCACTTCTGAAAAGACCCTGTTCTCTTTAATCTCTATAATATTGATCTAAACCACAGAGCATACTGTCTCTTCTTAGCCCGGGGTAGTGGTGGGGAGAATGGGATGTTATTGCTCTATCAAATCTATTCAGGAGTCACCTATATGGTTGCCTAAGTCCCTAGAAAATTTGGAGTGAGTGGAATGTTTTGAAGGTAAGGCTCTCCCCTAGAAGGAATTTCTTGGGTGGTAGACTGGAGATGCTATGGTGGTCAATTGACACATAGAGCCCTCTCTTTCATTTCAACTCCACCCTGTCAACCAGCCTACTGTCGACAAGCTATTCCCAAACTCCAGCCCAGCCCAAGAGTCCATAATAAAAGAAGATAAAAATGGAAGTAAGAGAGATATGGGTTCAAGTCCTAGCTTCTCCATTCCTAGTCTTAAGGAGCTAGTTTTAAGGACCTCCCTTATCCCTATTATGATTTTTTAATCTTTGAAATGGAAGTGACATTGATTATAAAATGGGGGAGTGAGTGCATGTTATATCAGCACTTTGCAATGATAGGACCTTGTATAAAACATAACTATCTTTTCCATTAATTGTGGGCAAGAAATAACCTAAATGGATGGGGGCCACTTAAGAGAGGCAGCATCTGTACTTACAGTTCCAAAATCAGGATGTAGGATGTGGGGGACTCGTAGGTGTCATGGAGAGTGATGTACTGGGGGTGCTGTAGGTGCTGAAGCAGGGCAGCCTCATGGGCAGCCTGTTCTTTCTTCTTCATTTTTTTGCTAACAAATTTCACAGCCACATCTTTGCGGGTAGCTTTGTGGATGCATTTCTTTACTATAGAGAAACGGCCTCTGGAAAAACAAAAGGGAGAGTTTGCCAACACTCATCAATCAACTACATATATTTTATTCACAGATGCGTAAAGTTTTGCATGAAATGGTCAGATAGATTTTATTAGGAATCTTACTCTCCTATATTTTTAGTTATAATGTTATTGAGAAAATCCATTTTTTCTTCTTTAGCATTTTAGGGTTTTTGAGATATGAAAAACTAATATTTTATATTATATATAATTGTATTATAAATTATATTTTTATATATAATATAAATCTTATTTTTAGAGGCAGGGTCTTGCTCTGTTACCCAGGCTAGATAGAGTGCAGTGATGTGATCTGGCTCACTGGAGCCTCAGCTTTCCAGGCCCAAGCCTTTTGCCTTGGCCTCCCAAAGCGCTGGGATTACAGGTGTGAGTCACTATGCCTGATGTAACTAATGTAATTTTTAAATTTTTTTTATTATTTTTTTTAAAGACGGGGTTTCACCATGTTGGTCAGGCTAGTCTTGAACTCCCAACCTCAGGTGATCCGCCCGCCTTGGCCTCCAAAGTGCTTGGATTACAGGCCTAAGCCACCACACCCAGCCTAATGTAATTTTTTTAACTAATATTTTTCTCTGCCATTTTAACCATCAAAAGCAGTTCAGTTTTCTAGGCAGAACATATATTTCTGTGAAATACAAAATAGAAATAGCAATAATGTTAAAGGAGGAGGAATTCTACTCAATAATAATTTTAAAAGCATTTTTATTATTATTTTTCTCCTTCTCATACGTGCCAGTTCTACTTCCTTCAAGGTCTAGCACAAATGCTACCTCTTTATGGGGCCATGACATCATGAAAAGATCAAAGACTGTAGAGCCATTGCAAATCAGATTTTTAAAAATTTCAATATGTTTCTGGGGAACAGGTGGTGTTTGGTGACATGAGTAAGTTATTTAAAGGTGATTTCTGAGATTTTGGTGCACTCATCACCCTAGGAGTGTGCACTGTACCCAATACACAGTCTTTTATCTCTCACCCCCTCCCACCCTTTCCCCCAAATCCCCAAAGTCCATTGTATCATTCTTATGCCTTTGTGTCCTCATCAGCTTAGCTCTCCCATTAAAAACATTTTTAAAGAGTCAATTGTTTCATTTTATGTTTGTTATCTTTTTATTATGGAAAATTTCTAATATACACAAAAGTAAAGAAAATAGCGAAATAGATCTCCTGTGCACCCAGCTTCAATAATCATGAACATTTTAACCAATTTTGTTTCACCTTTCTCTTTTCTATCCCCTGCTTTTTTTTTTTTTTTCCTGGAGTAGTTTAAGCAAATCCAGATATAATGCCATTTCACCCATAAATACTTCAGTTTACATCCCTAGTGACAAGAACACTTAAAAATATATAATCACCCTGCCATTAGTACATCTGACAAAATTATCTGCTCCTGAAATAGAATGGTTCTCAGATGCAGCTGTTGCCGTGTGGAAGGTGGCAAGAGAGCTCTGTAGGGGCACAGGTCAGCAATGGGGCAGATGACGGGAGGGTCAATGAGGTGACAAGGCAGTGCCATCTAAGCCCTGCCCATGAGGTGTCCTAACCCACGAGCAGAGGAGTAAACAGTCTGAAGACCAGCCCATTCCTCCAACAGAAATGGGTGTGTCATGGCTACCATGAAGATCATCCTCCTTGACCTGGCTCTGTGCTCTACAAGCAACTTTCTAAGAATACTTTTTTTCCCGTCATATATTTGCATAAAATAAAACAATGTGCTAATGAGGCCAGGTGCAGTGGCTCATGCTTGTCATCCCAGTGCTTTAGGAGGCTGAGACAGGAAGATCGCTTGAGCCCAGGAGTTTTAGACCAGCCTGGACAACATAGTGAGATCCTTTCTCTTAAAAAAATTTTTTTTTAGGCCAGGCGAGGTGGCTCAAGCCTGTAATCCCAGCACTTTGGGAGGCTGAGGCGGGTGGATCACGAGGTCAAGAGATCGAGACCATCCTGCTCAACAAGGTGAAACCCCGTCTCTACTGAAAATACAAAAAATTAGCTGGGCATGGTGGCACGTGCCTGTAATCCCAGCTACTCAGGAGGCTGAGGCAGGAGAATTGCCTGAACCCACGAGGCGGAGGTTGCGGTGAGCCGAGATCGCGCCATTGCACTCCAGCCTGGGTAACATGAGTGAAAATCTGTCTCAAAAAAAAAAAAAAAATTTTTTTTTTAAATAATGTACTAATCAGTAAAACAAGTCTTAGACAACTATTTATTATCTATTATTTACCAAATATTCTTGGCACAGTAAACAAATATTTGTTCAAGCTGGCAGTTTTGTTTCACATCATAAATTAATAAATTGTCATTCTGGTTTTTAACAGGACTCTCTTTGTGAGTTTGATTATTGTAAGTCACTTCTTGCAGAGGAGTGAAATGTAACAATGAAAACAACTGAACGCTGAGGCTAGCTCTCCTGAATTTAGTGGCCGCGTCAAGGTACTGGTAGCTTAATTTTTAGAAAAAGTTTTGTAGTTGTCAAAGTTATGAAGCCTCATGGTTTAAAAAGACAATTATCATTACAGGTTCATTATTAAAAAAAAAATTCACCTCCATTTTCCCTTCCCTAGAGTCTCATTCTGTCACCCAAGCTCGAGTGCAGCAGGGTGATCTTGGCTCACTGCAATCTCTGCCTCCCAAGCTCAAGTGATCCTCCAACCTCAGCCTTCTGAGTAGCTACAGGTGTGTACCACCACATCTGTCTAATTTTTTGTACTTTTTTGTAGAGATGTCATTTTGCCATGTTGCCCAGGTCTTGAACTCCTGAGCTCAAAGCCATCCACCCATCTTGGCCTCCCAAAGTGCTGGGATTACAGGTGTGAGACATTGTGCCCTGCCTGAGAGGCAGTATAATACATCAATTTAATATAGTTTAGCAGATGATTAAAATATTTACTTCCATGACTCTCAATAGTATGCTTTGAGTAGCTACCTCTTGATTTTTCAGTTTTAGCTATTTCTGTTGACATCCCACTATGGAAGATGAAAGGTTAGCCTCTTTCCTCCCTCTGTCCCTGCCACATAACCACTATCCCCATCCACTGACCTCCCAATAGAATTAGAATCAATATTCAGTGTCTACATTACTGCACTATGTCCATGCTATTCACGGTTGAGCCTCTAGTAAACTATGGATGCTTTTCCTTTGTGTGATAGAATGCTATCTTCAATCATTTCTGACAGAGAGTGCATGGGAAATAAATTGAGACTTACATATCTGAAAATTTATACTTATTCTACCTTTATCCTTGATTGTGAGTTTTGCTGAGTATATTCCAGTTGGGAAAATTTTTCATTCATGATTTTGAAGGAATTATTCTGTTGCCTTCTAACTTCTATTGTTATTGGTAATGTTAACTGTTAATGTCAGGCTGGTTTCGAACTTCTGACCTTGTGATCCTCCCGCCTCGGCTTCCCAAAGCACTGGGATTACAGGTGTGAGCCACGTGCCGGCCTTCCTGAGAATTTTTAGATTCTTCCGCTTTTTGCAATGTTTAGCAATTCTAGATTGTATCCTGAACATTTTGAATGTTATGCTGTGAGACTCTGATTTTGTTAAAATCCTCTGGAGAAGGTTGATTTTTTGCTTCATTTGTATGCTTTGTTCAGCAGTCAACTTGGTTAGGTTCAGACTGCAAGTTCTGTCTCACCTTCTGTGGGAGGTGGTCCTATTGTCAGCTCAGTTTTCAAAGTGAGCACCACACAAGGATTAGTCTGAGATTAAACTTTGAGTCACTGAGCAGTGGTTTACATGGTAGTCCAATTCTCAGAGCCTTGCTATATTTCTTTGAATGTGCCTTATACGTGCGCAGCTGGAAGGTGGCCCAGGATTTGAGTGGTTTCATATAGAATTAGGAGATCTTCTTTTGCTTTCTCCTGAAATTTCTCCCACATTCTTTACCTCCCATGGGCCCCTTTTTTAAGTTGTCTAGCCAGAAAGATGGGATTCCCTCGGACTTTTAGCTTCCTGCACTGTCGTGCCATTTCACAGGACTGCCCTCGGGGTGAGGCAGTGACAGTAAGGAGACAGAGAGAAAAAAACCAAACAAAGCAGGAATTCCTCTGTTCTCTCCAGCTTAAAGGTTCACTTTTCTTTGTCCTTTGGCCAGAAATGTGGATTTTTCTTGGAGTTTTTGCTCTTTGTGCATGCTGCACAGTTCTTTGATTTGGCTCACACTTGCATCAAAGCTGGGGAGATAAAAGAGAAAAAAAGGAAAGAAGAAAAAAAGGGAGGAAGGAAGAAGGGAAGGAAGGAAAGGAGGGAGGGAGGGAAGGAGGGAAGGAGTGAGGAAGGAAGGAAGGAGGGAAGGAGGAAGGGAGGGAGGGAGGGAAGGTCGGTCCAGTTTTTTCTTGGATGAACAAAGACAATCACACAGATACTTGAAGCTGGGGAGCAGATCTGGAGTCAGCTTATCCCTTGGGAATGCTGACCAGTTGCCTGTATAGAATCTAAAAAGGTAGCAGCACCAGGCCTCCAGGTAAGGATGACATGCTGAACAATCATCAGTTTTCACTCCCTTCTGAGACACAACTTCTCAAAAAAAAAAAAAAAAAAAAGTAGCCAATCCTTTCGATTTTAGCATCCGCATTCTACCTAGTCCCAGAGGTACTTGATGCTCCTAATACCTGAGCCTTTGGGTAATTCTGCTACTAAAATTACACTGGGACTCTTTGACTTCATGACTGCCTGACTCAGGTCTTCAAGGCCATTTATCACTCTTCCATCTGTTTATCTGCATCTAATACTTTATTTTTGTCTTTTCTTCCAATGTCCTCATTCTTACATGCCTACTTAAAAAAATCCTTCATTGTAGTTTCAATGTAATTTAGGAGGAAGTGAAAATGGATGCCTGTGTTCAACCTGCCGTCTCACCTGGGGGCCTGGTACTGCTACCTCTCTGCAGAGCAACGGGTACAGGCAAGGGGTCAGCATTTCCAGTGACAATCCCCTGCCTTCTTTATACTGCATTGTTGCGTGTTTAGTCCATTCCTGGTTATCACGCCATATACAAGTGACCTTTTCTTCTGTGGATGTGCTGTAGGAGAGAACGTATTCCTTCTTGCACTGTGGTTTTTTATAGCATTTAATTACCAGGGAGCTCCTTTTAACAGAATAGTCACATAGGCCCAGAATTCCAGGTTTAGGTGTGATGAAGAAAGTCGGTTCACTTCCAGGGCCCTGGCACAGGTATCTCTCCTGTGTCTCACGTTAACATCTCCATGTATTATTTCAGCCAGATGTGGTGGCTCACGCCTGTAATCCCAGCACTTTGGTAGGCCAAGGCAGGTAGATTGCTTGAGCTCAGGAGCTTGAGGTTATCCTGGGCACACATGGTGAAACCCTGTATCTACAAAAAATGCAAAAATTAGCTGGCTGTGATGGCTCATGCCTGTGGTCCCAGATATTTGGGAGGCTGAGGTGGGAGGATCACTTGAGCCCGGAAGGTTAAGGCTGCAGTGAGCCGTGATCACGCCACTGCACTCAAGCCTGGGCAACAGAGTGAGTCCCTGTCTCAAAGAAAAAAAGAAGAAGAATTTCCATGTATTATTTCCAAGGATCTTCTGAAAATATGAGGACTATTCTTAGGAGAAAGGAAAAGCTTTGGGCTGTTAGATACTTTAAAGCAAAAACATTCATTACTTTTGAACAGATAAGAAAATTGATCTCCCCTTTAAGAAACAACAAATCATCCACCTGTTTTAGCTAAAACTTGCCTTAACCTATGGCTAATAACAGCAAACACATGTCTCCTGGAGGAATTAACTGAGGCATCCAGGTGATGGAACCAATTTCATTTAGAACCAGCTGGGGATTTAATTGGCCCATTATTGGGGGTCATGTTGAGCCTCACCAATTTCAATATAATAGAGCAAACTAGATTTCAATTACTAGAGCTTATTTTGGACAATGATCGACATGAAGAGAAACAACATTCTCAGTAAAACAAGCCCAGGCTTGGAGTTGGGTAGCCCAGAATTTGAATCCTGGCTCCACACCTCCTAGTTGTGGGGCCTTGAGAAAGTTACTTAACCTCCCTGAGCCTGAGTTTCCTTTACTGAACATATACTTCAGGCCAGGTGAGATAGGTGGCCATGCCTGTAATCCCACACTTTAGGAGACTGAGGTGGGAGGATTGCTTGAGCCCAGGAGTTCGAGACCAGCCTGGACAACATAGTGAGAACCCCGTCTCTACAAAACAACAACAAAAATTGTTTTAAGTCTTCCAGGTGTGGTGGTGTGCACCTGTAGTCCCAGCTACTTGCAAGGCTGAAGTGGGAGGATTGCTGGAGCTCAGGAGACTGAGGGTGGAGTGAGCTATGATAGTGCCGCTGCATTCCAGCTCTAGTAACAGAGACAGACCCTATCTCAAAAAAAGAAAAAGAAAAAAAGAAAAGACAATAAACTCAGCCGGGTGCAGTGGCTCAGGCCTGTAATACCAGCACTTTGCGGGGCTGAGGTAGGAGGAGGATTGCTTGAGTCCAGGAGTTCAAGACCAGCCCGGGGAACATAATACTCCGTCTCTATCTTTTTTTTTTTGTTAATGAAAGAAAGAAAATCTACTCAAACAGTATCTCATAGTGTTGTATAGATTAAATTAAATAATGTTGATGTATTAAGCTGTAGAGCTCAAACAAATAAACAAAAATAACACTTGTATGTAGTATCCGCTTAGTATCTAGAATACTATAGATACTGAGATCATCACTATCATCATCACATAACTTTCCTTGGCCTTTTTCTTCTGTTTGGCTACACAAAGAAGGCAGGCAAGGAGAGGTAGAGTTTGTTTTTGATGAAAGGTGCTGTAATGAAAGGCAGTGAATGACACTGTGACTCCTGCCCTAAGACACAGTAATAAGGACCGTTTTGGCTTCTTCTACAACTTCCGTCACAACCACCCCACTTAAGAAATGTTATAGGGCGGGCGCGGTGGCTCAAGCCTGTAATCCCAGCACTTTGGGA
>NW_022437118.1:967570-984416 GCF_009761245.1 Sapajus apella
CTGTGACTCCTGCCCTAAGACACAGTAATAAGGACCGTTTTGGCTTCCTCTACAACTTCCGTCACAACCACCCCACTTAAGAAATGTTATGCTTCCCTGAGAGATGCCAATCAGAGATAGAGATGATGCCCATGGCCCATTGTTAGTGGGCGTTCTCTTATTTATACATCCAGGGTGGATGATCTTTCGAGTGGGCAACCTGTAAGATCCACCCACGTTCCCTCACCCAGACCACCTGGAGACCAAAGCGTGCTCAGGGATGGACCTCTTTTGCTTCTTTCCTATCAACTATTTTGTGGGCCAGGAAATAGATTTTTAATTTTTTGTTAAAAGTCGTATTTTTATCTGTTTTATTTTTGAGGACACACTAAATGTTCTCTAACCAAAATACTGAAAGAGACAAAGAGATAGGTATGTATGTGTATGTGTAGCAAGGGGTGGATTGGGATTAGAAAAACTCATAAAATAATTAACGTGCTTGCTACATGGGTAGTACAGACATCTGTACCCAACAATTAGTGATTATACAGTCTTCTCAGGAACATAGGGAAGTTTTTACAAAAATTAACCTTGTACATAAAGCAAGTCTGAACAAAAACCGAGCAATCAGTACCATCTAGATTCTGACTACAGTGCAAATTAAGTTAGATATCAGTAATAAAAAGATACTTTAAAAACTCATATATTAAAAAATTTCATATATATTAAAACATATTTCCATTATAACGAGGTCAAAGAAAAATTCATAGTTGAAGAAAATTACATATAACTGACTAAGGAAAATAGTGCATGTCAAAATTTGGGACCTATAGCTAAAATTGTACTTTGAAGAAAATGTTGGGCCTTAAATTCTTATATTAGAAAAGAAGGGGCCAGGCACGGTGGTCATGCCTGTAATCCCAGCATTTTGGGAGGCCGAGGTGGGTGGATTACGAGGTCAGGAGATCGAGACCATCCTGGCCAACATGGTGAAACCCTGTCTCTACTAAAATACAAAAAACTAGCCGGGTATGGTGGCACGCACCTGTAGTCCCAACAACTTGGGAGGCTGAGATAGGGGAATCGCTTGAACCTGGAGGCGGAGGTTGCAGTGAGCTGAGATTGTGCCACTGCACTCCAGCCTGGCAACCGAGCAAGATTCTATCTCAAAAAAAAGAAAAAAAAGGAAAGAAAGAAAAGAAAAGAAAGACTGAGAATTGATGAATGAAACATCCAATTTAAGAAGTTAGAGAACAATAGAAAATACAAATAAATATTTTAGTTGTTTTCTCTCTATGGAGAGAATTGCATTTGTAAAAGAAACAAGTGACAAGTTATTATTCTGTTGTGACATTGCTAGGGGCTCATGAATGAAGGAATAGAAAACTGTGTCATTACCTTCCAATTTCATTCAGCTCAGTGTAAGCTGAGTCAAAATTTTCCTTCCAAGAAATGGTGGCACCATCAGCAGCAGCATCTTTGGAAGAGAGAGAATCCATTTACAATATCAAGGATGACATATAAGAATAAAGAAGAGATTAACAGAAAAGCTCCAGAATAACCCCAAAGCAATTCTCATGACCAAATATGGAGTCTAACTCAGCGGGAAAATGCCATGATTCCCTGGAATGTTATTTTAAAAAATCATTCAAGGGGAAACTGACATGACAGAGTCAGCCCCTCTCTCCTATCTACTTAAAGAGAAAACTCAGGACAATCAGAAATGCGACTTTTGGATATTTTAAAGTAGATGTTTAGTAGAAAATGTTAAAGGGGGAAAAATATTTTGAAGGCCTAGAAGAGCCGGAGAAAATCAGGGATGTAAAAAGGATGCAGAGAGAGAAGAAGGGAAAAGTTATATGGTCAAGAGAGGAGAAAAGGAAAAGACATTTTAGAAATTTCTCTTTCTAGCCTGAGCCACATAGCAAGACCTTGTCTATACAAAAAATCAAAAATTAGCCAGGTGTGGTGGTGTACATCTGCAGCCCCAGCTACTCAGGAGGCTGAGGTGGGAGGATTGCTTGAGCCCAGGAAGTCGAGGTTGCAGTGAGCTATGATTGCGCCATTGCACTCCAACCTGGGAGACAGAGTGAGACCCTGTCTCAAAAAAAAAAAAACAAAAACAAAAAAAAAACCAGAGAAGAAAAAAAATTCTCTTACCCCACTCTTCTCAGGCATTAATAGGCTTTAATGAGCTTTTCTGGTATGTTGAAGGATTTAACTAAACCCACAATACACGCCTGAGTAGATTGTTCGGCAGTATTACCTTGTATGATGTGTTAATTCCTTGGCAATGATTCAGACACACACATACACATGCATACAAAGCATGCACATCAGTACACATTTGTGTTGTCTGTTGGCCACCAAGGTTTACAGATAGCAAAACACAGCATCATCTGGGGCTGGAGCAAGTTTGCAGCCTGGGAGGAGAGGCATCACATGAGCAGCTTGGCTCAGCTGACTCGGGAGCCAGTTCCCTTAGGTTTCCCAGAGCACAGCCTGGCTGAGACTGAAGGAGGCTTATCCATCTTGAATTCTGAGGAAACAGAGACCTAGGGCCTAGGTTTCTGCATGAGTCACAGGCTCATGGGAACAAAGTCAAAGTCACTGGGAGAAAACTGGGCTGACAGTAGGGCTGGAACTGGAGAGCATTTCTGGATTCAGGTGGGGGCAGAGGTGACTTAGAGGGTTTCCCAAACCCCTCTGGGGACTCCAGAATCCCCTTAACCCTAAGACACATGGGTCCATTGTCTCCTGAATACAGTCAACTGCCCACTGCTCTTCCCAACACACACAGACCACTACCTTGCACTGCCCGAAATCTCACCATTTGGAGATTTCTTTAGAATAGCCAAGTTTTCTCTTTCAAAATGTCCCGGGATGAAGATGATTTGGGCAAAATAAGAACCATATTCGTAAAATACTCCTATTTAGCTAGTTGTATGTGTATCTTAGTTAATTTTTCAACAAATCTACATAAAATTATAACCCATGTTGAAAAAAGAAATTCTGGGATGATTGGGGGTGAGGAAACAATGAAATCCTCATGTTGTACTGAAGTCCTTCATCCAGGGTGCTTTTCTCTCCCCCGTTTGAAGTGGGTGAGTCCCTCATGCAGGGAGGTATGTTTACAGCTGGCAGGGGTGCCCGGGTGTGAGAAGGCTTTGTATACTGTCTCAGAAGAGGGGCAGAGAACATTCATGGGACTAGTGACTCCTGTCTGTAACTCTCCATTCCTGGAGACATACTCATTCCCCAGGAACTTGGCAGGTGCAGGGGTAGGCATGGGTGCAGACCTAACATTTGCCCAAGACGCTTGGAGCTATACTTTACAGAAACATTCTTATCAGGCCTCCAGAATGTTGCCTGACTGAAGCCACCAGGTGCCTGTAAGTCTGTGACAGGCAGCCAGGTGCCTCGTCCCCACTGCCTGGGGGACTGGGGCTGGGTTTGGACTCACCATATTCTGGAAGTCGCACAAACTCCGAGGGCTCGCTGGGAAGGCTGATTCCCCAGGGGTTACTGGCACTGACTCTGAACTGATAAGGACACCCGGGACTAAGGTCTTCGATGACGAGGTAAGTGTCCAAGGTCGAAGCCACCGACTGCTGCCAGGTCTGAGAACCTAGTGCATGGTTTCCCAGGAGAGGGGAAGAGAAAAGCCAAAGGGACATTGTTTCAAAGACCTTCAGCAAACAAATAAAGAAAAAAGGACACATTCAATTCAAGGGACGCTTGTGGTCACTGTGTCAGGCTCTGAAAGCCTGCGGGCCAACTGTGGCAGTTTGGGTTCAAGTTCCTAAATGATGAAATAAATGGTGAGAGGCGTGGAAGAAGCTGGCCTATAGATTCTGTCCACTTTCAAATGTGCAAGTGCCAGACTGAAAAGAGATAATACAGAATTTGCAGGGGACACACGGTAAACTTAAGGCCAGCAGAAGAGTATATTTTTAATAAAAAAAAACATGAGAGAAAATATGCATTTGGAAATGGAAACAAAATGGAAATTAACATGTATTGAACACTAAGTACATGTAAGATACTGTGGAAGGTGTCTTCAACATAATTCTTTCATTTAACTTTCTCTCTTAAAACCACAGAAACTCAGTGAGGTAGACAGCACTAATCTTATTTTACAGATATAGAAACTGAGCCTCAAAAATATTAAACAATTTGCCCAAGAGAACTTAGTTAATGAGCTGAACTATGAACTAGATAATGCTAAGGTAAATATGAACTCTGTAAAATGTGTCTCCCAGCTCACTATTAATACTTTTGTGCTGACCTGGGAGACACAAGAGAGAACAGCTTAAGAAGGATGTGGAAATAGATGGGTTTATAACTGCATAGGGCCTGTTTAATAAAAAAGAAGAAGAAAGAAGAATTAAAATAATAAGCCTCATGGAAAGTAGAATAAAACAAATGGTTTTGGTTCAGGGGATAGGGTAGCAAGCAGTTGCTTTCAGTTCAGTTGTGCGATTCATAATGTGGTTCAGAGTAATTTTATTATTATTCTGAATAATTGTACTTGTGTTGTTAACAGTTAGAGCTATCTGGCAGCTTCTTATTTTAACTAATTCTTCTTGCTAACTAGATGGAAGTCGCAGTTGTTTCTAACTGCTGAAGAAATATATTCACTTTTAGCATGTAAATGTAACAAATTTTAACAATTTAAATTGCACAATTTTAAACTGCACAATTAAAAAGATATATTGTCTGAATTTTATCTGGGGCTAGGGGGTGTAGAACTCTGCCCATACTATAGTACTTATTTCTCTGGGAGAAAGACCACAATTAGCAAAGTAGAGATCTGGGTTCTCCGGCTAGCTCTGCCTCTTACTAACTATAATCTTGTGTTTCTTAACTTTATTTAGGCCTTAGCCTCCTCTTCTGTAAAATGGGCCTGATCATCCCTGTCTGGGTGATGGAGAGTGTTAAGTAGGGATACAGGCACCTTGAAAGCTGCCCTGGGTCATAAATATGTCAGGGAGGTTTGTATCATCTTAGCCAAGACAGCTGCTCAACATCTGGGATCAGAAGGCAACTGTAGCTTGACACTGAGGCCTCTGTGCCGAGTTGGAAGACACAGCAAGGAGCAGCTTCTGAAAGATGAAGAGGCTAATATGTTTACAATTCTGAAGGACCTCCTAGATATGAAGAGAAGAGAGAAAAAGAAGAGCAGGAGGCCGGGTGTGGTAGTTTACTCCTATAATCCCAGCACTTCTGGAGGCTGAGGCAAGTGGACTGTTTGTGCTCAGGAGTTTCACAGAAGCCTGGGCAGCATAGTGAGACCCTGCCTCTACTAAAAATACAAAAATTAGCTGGGTGTGGTGGTGTGCGCTTTAGTCCCAGCTACTCAGGAGGCTGAGGTGGGAGGTTGGCTTGAGCCCAGGAGGTGGAGGCCGCAGTGAGGCTGACATCGTGCCACTTCACTCCAGCCTGGGTTGACAGAGCCAAACCCTGTCTCAAAGAAATACATAAAAATAAAGGAAAAGAAAAGAAAAAGAAGAGCAGAAGATAGTGCACCTTCTTCTCTGTACTCCACAGTGTAACCAGAAATAGTGCAGTTTCCTGTGCTGGAGGGGGGCAGCCAGCGGAGAATCACAGAGGTGCAGCTTCTCTCCTGGGCAATGGGACGGTTAGGGGCTGCTGGAACACCTGTGGAGACAGAAGTCAGGATCAGGTGCTATTTCTGCAGAACTTGGCATTTTGCACCAAGGTATAAGGTCATCGAGGAAACATTCCCTAACCCATGTTGCAATTTTTTCCTATGACCTTCTCCACCAAGTGACATACCTTTCTCCAGGAGACACGTCATGCTGTCTAAAGTTCTTCCTCGGGCTAAGTACTATACCCTGAAGATGATGCTTGGCCAGGGAACTAACATGTTGATGGGAGGTTTATGGTAGGCCACAGACAGCTCTTAGCAAAGATTCGTTCTCTTCTCATTTGCCAGAACTTTAGTTTTGAATTTTTACAATGGACATTTTCTCCCCCAGGTTGCAGGGAATGCTTATAATGTTCACTTAAAATGTAGGGTCAGTTGTGGTGGCTCACGCCTGTAATCCCAGCACTTTGGGATGACAAGGCAGGAAGATCACTTGAGCACAGGAGTTTGAGACTCTATCTCTACAAAAAGTTTAAAAAATTAGCTGGGCATGGTGGCACATGCCTGTAGTCCTAGTTACTTGGGAGGCTGAGATGGGAGGATAGCTGGGGCCTGGGAGGTGGAGGCTGCAGTGAGTGGTGCCATGCTGTTGCACTCCAGCCTGGGCAACAGAACAAGACTGTCTCAAGAAAAATAAAAGTTTGACTAACACAAATTGGTAGGGACAGAAAGTAGAGCAGTGGTGGCCAAGAGGCACTGGGGAGGAAGGAGTGGAGTCATTGTTTAACAGGTGCAGATGCGGTTTCAGAAAGATGGGAAGATGAAAAAAGTTCTGTGGATGGATGGTGGTGATGGTAACCCCAAAATGTGGATGTACTTAATGCCACCAAACTTAATTTATAAACTTATTTATACATTTTATTTATATACATTTATTTATATATTTTTGAACTGTATGTTTTAAAACGTTTAAGGTGGAATGGGCACAGTCGATCATGCCTGTAATCCCAGCACTCTGGGAGGCCAAGGTGGGAGGATCGCATTAGCCCTGCAGAATGAGATCAGCCTGGGCAACATAGCGAGACCCCATCTCTATTTGAATTTTTAGAAAATGGTTACAACGATAAATTTTATTGTGTGTGATTTATTGCAATTAAAAAATAAACATTTTAAAAGGTATCGTAGGCAACACAGTGAAATCCCATCTCTACAAAAAACGCAAAAAAAAAAAAAAAAAAAAAAAAAATTAGCGGGGCGTGGTGGTGCATGCCTGTAGTCCCAGCTAATCCGGGGGCTGAGGTAGTAGGATTGCTTGAGCCTGTGAGGTCAAGGCTGCCATGAGCAGAGACCATGCCTGAGCCACAGCAAGAGCCTGTCTCAAATAAATTATTTAGGAAGGTTTGACTAACAAAGAGGCTCTACCTTGCACTTTGACTGTTGCAGATGTTGATGTGGTCCCGTGGTCATTTGTCGCTATGCAGGTATAAATCCCGCTGTCTTGGGGCATCAGATTGCAGATCTTCAGGGTTATTTCTCCAGAATCACTAGGGACACCAAAAGGATGCTCTTTAGACTCCAGTGATAAGACACTTGACTGCTAGGTAAAATCTCATAGGGTTGGCACATGGTGTGCTGAGCAGAGTTCTGCGGCCCAAGGTCAGTCCCTAGTCTGTGAGCTACCTACATACCTTGGTGATCACTCTGTCTCCCTACATCACCAGTTGTTTCTATCAAAAAAAATTTTCTGGCCACGCCCATCTCTCAAGTTTGTTATACATGAGGAGTAGAATAAGAAATAAAATGACATAAGAATTAGAGCATGGTTTGAAATATACAAAGTCCTATGCAAGTTCTGGCTCACAGTATTATTAGTATTATTATCAGTAGCAACTTTGTCCTGGAATATTTTCAGTTTCACAGATCGATAATAAATGACTGGCAAAAAAAGGAAAGAAGAAGAAAAATGTTAAGTATTTCAAATTCTATATGTGGGATCCTCAAAATAATCAGGTGAATTTCTAAGAAAGGGTAAATTCCATCACCTAAATGGTAATTTCCCCATTCATCCCAATATAAGTTCCAGGAACATCTCCAGGGGAGATCTGCTCTGAAACACAGAAGTCACAGTCAGCCATGCGCCTTCCCCAGGGTTATGATATACCCTGGAGCTCTTCATGATCCTCACCAACCACTGCCTCTCACACTAGGCTTCTTGGACCCACTGGTATTTTATGACCTGGCCAGGTGGTCTCTGCTGGGAATACCAAGGAATGATGGTCTTTTTCTATTTCACATACATGCAAATTAAGTCAATGAATGAAAGTTTCTTGATTCTAGGTGCTTCTTCCACTAATGTTTCTTAAGCATCTAGGGCTTGCTACCGCTTGTCCATTGTAAGCAACAGTACACAATCCAGTTCATAATCAGTAACGACAAATGTTGACAGGATGACTGGGAGGCAGTCAGCCAAGTTTTGCTAAATGGACTTTTTGTGTAGAAGCGTGCCTGCAGCTTGATTTTCTATTGCACATTTTGGAATGAGTCATTTCTTTTTCTAATAACATTGTTCTTAGGCAAGGAATTAAACATCTCATTGTTTTACAGCATCCTGAAGGGCACCAAAAATTTCAGGATGTGCAGATTTGAGGACTACATTTTTACTACAGGTCTAGAGCCTTTACCATTTCATCAGAAGTCTGAATCTTCTGACTTAGAGATTTACTTGGGGATCTGTAGGGAAAGATCGCCTTCCAGGACGAATGTAAGGCAGTGACTGTAAAAACTCTTCCTAAGTATGGCGCATGCTTGACCTGAGATATAAAGGTTTATGTTTTTCCCTATTTGTTTAACGTGGGTCCAGAGTGCAGTCTTTGCAAACCATTCTGCTGGTCCCAGGTATGTCTACGTGTGCTGAGCACCGTGGGAAATGTGTGCTGGTGCTGCCGCAGGTATCCATCAGGCTGCAGCCTGAGCGGCAGAGGCTGTGACTCTCGCAGCACTGAGTCCCCTCTCATGTTTAACTCAGTCTCTCTCCTAACCAAGGCCAAGTGTTTGAGCTAGAACAGGCTCCAGGGCAGCTCTTCTCTTGCAGAGCCAGTCACCAGAGCAGAAGCTGCATCCCACATTCAGCCTCCCAGTGCTCTGCTAAAGGGCTGCTGGTGCTGGTGTTAGGGCAATCAGCTTACCAAGAGGAGACGCTGTATGTGGCCGAGCTGTTGTCAGTGTCAAGGATGTTCTGGTCTGGACCCTTCCAAGTGATGGTGGGCTTCGGCCGCCCACAGACTTTGCACTGCAGTATTACTGTGTCCCCAAGCAAGCAGGTCACATCCACCAAGGGCACAAGGAATTCTGGGGCCACTATAATCAAATCAACATACATTCACATCATTCAGAGAAAACTTAGAACAAAACAGCCATTTTTTAACACACCACTCTCATTTCCCACCCATATCACGTAATGATTCAAATAACCTTCAGCATAACACTGGAGAGTCATCTAGGTCTCTTTAAAAAGTGTTAAAAAGTAATAACTGTTTATTGTAGAAAAATTAGGAAATACAGACAAAAAGAAAATCTCCATAATGTCACATAATTCAGAGATTATTACTGTGAGCATTCTGGTATATATCCTTTTCGGCTTTATACAAACAGACTTCTTATAAAAATGGGATCCCATTATATATATTGCAAGTTTTAGTCTTTTTCAGTTAAGAGTCCATGATAAACATCTTTCCTTGTCCATTAATACAGAACTCTATCACCACTGCTTGCAGCCAGTGCTTCAATGCTAGATTAACTATAATTTATTTAACCAATCTCCATGTTCCCAATTCTAATGCTTTTTAACTCACCTTCTTGGATGAAATTTGGATTTAAGATCTGAAAAATACAAAGAAACAGAAAATTGCTTGAATCCTAAACTATTAAAACAGAACAAGAGACTTCACCCAATTGAGTAAAAGGAAAGTACAATTTAGGGAGGTGAGACCTGGAGCCCAACTTCCCACTTTGTTGTGACTGTATTACCGTCACAGTAACAAACCTCTCTTTAGCAACAAATGACACTTGGTTTACGCCATCTAATCTGGCTGTTCACATTCCTGCCTGGCAGCATGCAGCCCCAGGCAGGTTTACTGTGACTTGGAGCTCTGCTAGCAGAGGTCTTTTTTTTTTTTTTCTTTTTTGATCTTTTTGCTGCAGCAGACCTTTCTGTCCTTCCTCCTCTCAGTTGCTTTTCTTCCATTCACAGGCAGAAAGCCCACTCTCCTGTTCATTATACACTCAAGCAATGTGGTGGCATTGTTTCTTCCTAATATCACAAACTCAAAAATAGAAGACCTGAGACCTATCAAACTGGAAGGGTCACTGAAATTCACTAACCTAGCGTTTTCCTTCCAAATGTCCTCCCTTTACCCTTCACCCATCCCCAGGCAGGGGAAATGTCTCCTCAAGCAGCTAAACAAGAGCTTCTCTGGTTGAAGGAGAATAGGAGAAGTCCTGTCTGTCTCTTCTTTCCCAAGCATGATCGCCTATAACCCAGGGCTGCATGGGGCAACTTGAAGCCACTGACCCAACCATTCTGACCCTGCCCACTTCATAGGTGAGAAAATGAATACTAAGTGACTAAGCCAACTAAGTCCAGTCACAAGGCTGGGTCAAGGAAGACACTGCTAGGGCTCTGTGTATATACCATGCTGCCTGCCTCAGGACACCTTGGAGATTTCACAGCAGGAAAAACATTCTAGCTAACTAGCTATTCTGGAAAACTACCTCTTCTTGAGAAGATGATCACTTTCCCCCTATCTTTTGTATTACCGCTAATTGTGCAAGTCCAGATTGTACAGCCTGGCATTGTTAAAACGGCATGGACTTTGGAGACAGGCTGAGATAATCTGTTTTGTTTAATGTGATTCCATGTTAATTACTTAATAACTGATGCTCCACTATAACATGGGATAAATAATACCTAGTATAAAGTGTTATCACAAAGATTAAATGAGATTATGTACGTCAAGTGCTTAGCACAATGCCTGACAAATAACAGGTACTCAATACCTATTTAAATGTAATCATTTTCCTTCTGCTAAGCAGCCTGTTATTAATGAGGCTTATCTCTAATCGTTTATTTGGTAAAATTCTTCTTTCCTTTATAATGAGGCCAGAAAATTCACATGCCTTACAAAACAGCCCAACTGAGGCCTTTGTCATTATTTCCCTGTATTTATGCATATCATTGTGAACATGCATGGTTTCTGTGTGTTCTCCCCTTATAGAGGAATCCATATAAGCCCTTTGGAAGAAAGACGTGATTTCCTTCTGTTTCCCCTTTGCAAATCAAGTGCCCACTTATACCACTGAAGTTTTGCACAAAGTGGGCTGCAGAAAACCCTTGTGATGCCAAGTTCTGGGCTGAGTGTCCCAACTCTGGCCACTGCAATGCCCTCTGCTAGTCTCAAAAGACCACTTACACCTCTCCTTTGCCTGTCTTTAAATCAGTGGTTCTCAACACCTGACCTGGGCAGCCTTAAAAACACAAGAGGCCAATACCTGGGCCTCATGCCTAGAGTTTTTGTTTTAATTGGTGTGAAGTGAGGCCCAGGCATTGGGATTTTGTTTTAACTCTGTAAAGTGAGTCAACATGCAGCCTTGTTAATAATGAACCTGATGAAAGCCCCCCTCTATCCCAGGGAACTGATCTTGGATAAACCAACTTCCTGCCTCAGAGGCTTCTCTGGGGTGGGGTAGGGGAGTGGATGAGAGCATCTGGTAGGAGCTACTGCATTTCTTACACTTAAAAGAGTCCTCTGTGTGAAAAGATTTCCAAAGCATGGCATGGGGAAGGATGTGAAGGGTTGCTCCACTTGAGCTATTGAATCAACTATGAGCAGCACTGCACCACCTGTAGGGGACGCTAAAGAGGCCAAATATTTCTCTTTCTGGTTTAGATGAGGCAGAGAGAATGGCATCCCAGTCAGTCATTTGACAGTCAAAGAAAAGAAGGCTAAGAATATTTTCTAAATGTTAACAGTGGTTACCTCACGGTGGCTTCCTCCCCATTCAAAAAGCATTAACTGAACTTGTCTTCTGCTCTAAGATCTGTGTACAGTTTTGTGGATAGGGAAATACTAAGACACAGGCTCTACCCTTGGGATTTATAAAACATCTTAATTTGGGGGTGACTGTTTTTTCCTTTATTTTCTTATGTGGGCTTCCCAAATATTCTGCAGTCAGCATGTTTCACTTTCTTAATAATTATTTTTGAAGGAAAAATGGCACAGTCAGACCTACTAGTCTGTGAGCTCTTTAAAGACAGGAACTATTTGTCTGTCATTCACCTCTGTACCTCAGGGCCCTAGCCCAGGGCTGTCACACAATGGTATTTAATAAACGTTGGTGAATACATATTTGATCTTTGACTTCATTTCAGACATTCCAAGAATTTAGGACTGGTTCATAAGGAGAATCTCAGAATAGGACCAAGAGGACCAATGTTATTAGTCACATACTCAGAATACCCAGTTCTGGGTATATGACCAATAATACTTGACTAGAGCCTGTTGGCAAACACAGATGGATGCAAAATTTTAGAAAATGATTCACAAACAACATAATCCATAGCTCCTGAGAGAGGACGTTCTTAGCAGCACGCTGCGCAGAAGAGAGCGTAAGCTCAGGGAGCAGACAGAGCATGTAGTACCCAGACTTAAAGACAGACACACTCTCTT
Organism: Sapajus apella; assembly: GCF_009761245.1. Classification (NCBI taxonomy): domain Eukaryota; kingdom Metazoa; phylum Chordata; class Mammalia; order Primates; family Cebidae; genus Sapajus; species Sapajus apella. The sequence continues at coordinate 979,886 of NW_022437118.1, forward strand.
GCCTTGGACAACATTCTTAAGCAACTCCTGCCTCAGTTTTATCTGTGAATTGGGGATAAAAATGGCCATGTGGAAGGGTTGTTTGATGTAAGGACTCAATTTACTTGATGAAGATTTACTGAGCTGACCTTGGTGAGGTGGTGGTGACCGGGTAGGGAGTAAGGCAGACTTGCTCACCACCCTCAATGGCCAGCAGTCTTGTGGGAAAGATGGAGTTCAACAACATTTGCATTTGATGCAGCGCCTGACAGATGTTAATGACCAGCTTTCAACAAACATGGAACATTACACTCCACCTGCTGCCCCGAATCCATCAGAAGGACTCTGGGGTGGAAATGATTTGATAATGCTGCTAACTTGGTTCAATGACCTGTATTTCCCATCATGATGGGAACCCACAAGGAAGTAGGGCATGGAGTTCATGACAAGAGTCTCAGAGAGGAGAAAGCTAACAAAATGGAAGAGACAAGTAGCAGGCTTATATGTGATACGATTTTAAGTAGGGCTTCATAAACCTACACTGTGGCACTTATAAAACCTACACTTTTATAAGAAAACACGCCAAAGTGCTGCTTAAATCACTTCTTGCCTTACTCCTCTTTTTCATCACATAACCCCAGCTGTGCTAAGTATATTATTAAACAGACACACTGTTTAAAAAAGCAAATATTGGTCAGGCGTGGTGGCTCACACCTGCAATACCAGCACTTTGGGAGGCTGAGGTGGGTGGATCACTTGAGGTCAACATGGTGAAATCCTGTTTCTACTAAAAATACAAAAATTAGCCAGGCATGGTGACAGGTGTCTGTAATCCCAGCTACTCGGGAGGCTGAGGCACAAAAATCACTTGAACCCAGGAGGTGGAGCTTGCAGTGAGCCAAGATTGTGCCACTGCACTCCAGCCTAGGTGACAGAGACCCTGTCTCAATAAAATAATAAAATAAAATGAAATGCAAATATTGGCCAGATGCAGTGGCTCCTGCCTGTAATCCCAGCACTTTAAGAGGTCAAGGTGGAAGGATTGCTTGAGACCAGGAGTTCAAGACCAACCTGGGCAACACGATGTGTCACTAAGAAACTTTTTTTAATTAGCTAGGTGTGGTCCTAGCTATAGACTGAGGCAGGATAATCACTTGAAACAGGAGGTTGAGGCTGCAGTGAGCCATGACTGTGTCACTGCACTCGTCTGGGTGACAGAGGGAGATCCTGTCTGAAAAAAAAAAAAAAAAAAAAAAAAATCCTTTCTCTTTTTTTGAGACAGAGTCTTGCTTTGTTGCCCAGGCTGGAATGCAGTGGTGTGATCTCAGTTCACTGCAACCTCTGCCTCCTTGGTTCAAGCCATTCTTATGCCTGGGAAGCTGGGGCTATAGGCACATACCACCACACCCGGCCATTTTTTTGTATTTTTAGTAGAGAGAGGTTTCACTATGTTGGCCAGTCTGCTCTCAAACTCCTGACCTCAAGTGATCTGCCCACCTCGGCCTTCCAAAGTGCTGGAATCACAGGTGTGAGCCACCACACCTAGCCAAAAGCAAATATTCCTAATTTGAGTGTAGTCCTTAGCAGAGACATTGGAGAGAAAGATTACCAGTAAGTCTTAATTACAGGCTCTCCAACTGGAAGGGGGCTCATGCAAGTCTTGGTCTTCATTCCTCTGCCTTTTGGCTAGTCCAGGTGAGGAGAGCCCACCTTGACACAAGGTGTAGCTGATAATGGTAACAGCATCACTGATTTGGGTAGCATTATGTGGTTGGCCTAAGCTACTCACAAAGTCCTTCATGTGCTCCGCCAAAACTTCCTCATGTGCAGAGCAAATGTTATTTATCCCCATTTCCTAGGTGAGATAGGGAAGTGAAGTGTTAAGATCACAGCAACAGAGGACTGGATCTGAGAGCTCTTGAATTTTAGTCCGGTGCTCCTTCCATCACAGCATTCAGCAAAGTGGGAGGGTCTTAGGAAAGCATTGCAAAAGTTTGTCGTTGACATCAAAGGCCTATCTGCTTATCTTTGCTCTCCATCCCTTTCCCCATCCTGTCTCTACTCAGTCTTCTTCTTTAAAATCCTTCAGCAAGGACCAAGACCCTGGGGAAGGTCCACACTAATTTTTTTTTCTAACATTGACTCTGGACTATGGCCATTAGAAGATTTCTCCCTCACTTTTTCTCTTTCTACTTTGAAGCAAATCAGTATGAACTGGAGGAGGATAACCTTCTCACACAGTAGACTAATTACCCATGTAATTGTCTATGGCTCCCTATGGACTACTGGGCCCATGAGGACAAGGACCATATGGTTTTATTATTACTTTTTATTTATATTGTTAAATTTTTAATTTTCTCTTTCTTTGAATTCTAATGGACTGCATTGTTCTGCTATGACTGTCTCCAAGCTCCAAGCTTAGCATGATACCTAGCACAATGTGTTCTGTTGATATTTGTTAAATCAATGAAAAGTTCAAGTGGTGGGATCCTGATTTTGGGGAGGAGAGCTGAGAAAATGCCCTGCCATGAACTTGCCCAGGAATCTAATCAGTCAGTTAATGTCTGAGATGCAGCCAGTGGTGATCTTCCTCCTCTGTACTCTTCCAGGGGCTGGTACCTCTACATCTGTGACCATGAGCTGCCACGTGCCATAACATCTTACCGAATTGTATTTGCCCTACCAGACTTGTGAACCTTTTGAAGGTAGTAACTCTTTCCCATGTTTTATATACCATCAGTCATGGTGTTCAATAGAACATCTTGCATATAGCAGAAAATAAACTATTTATTGAATCAAATTAATTGAGGTCGCTCAATTAGTAGACTAGAAATTAGGTTTCCTCACCACTTTGCCTAGCAGTCATTGCTGGTGCATGCAGGATCCTGAGGGCTTTATTATAAGCCCCTGGGAGGCTAAGGCAGGAGGATCACTTGAGCTTGGTTCAAGACCAGCCTGGGGAACAGAGTGAGACCTCATCTTAACTAAATAATAAAAAAACAAATTAGCTAGGTGTGGTGGTGCACAGCTACTAGGGAAGCTGAGGTGAAGGACTGCCTGAACCCAGGAAGCTGCAGTTGCAGCAAGCCAAGAAAGTGCCATTGTATTTCAGCCTGGGTGACAGTGTGTCCCTGTCAAACACACACACACACACACACACACACACATACAGAGAGAGGGAGAGAGAGAGAGAGAGAGAGAAATGAAATAGTGGTCGTCGAGGAAAGATGACATTGTTCATAAAAAATGCACATGTTCTCTCTCAGTGAGAGAATGCTGGGCCAAGTCCAAGACAGGGCTGGTGTAGACACCATGGGAAAGAACTATAGGTTCCTAAAGCTGGTTTTATTTGACCAGCAGAGGGCGGCAGGTGGCAGCGCTTCCTCCCAGGTGAGAGCAAGACCCACCACAATGTGATCCATCAGCAACTTAGTTTTCTTCTGGAGAAAAATCCAATCGTTTTATTGTTTTTCCTTCAAAACGGCAGGGCAGTGAGGTAAGAAGAAGGAGTTACAGGTTAATATCAACCAGCACTGAGTAATATAAGCTGAGCTTTGAGGAAATCTTGCGTCTATTTTCCTTGTCAGCCAATGTCTGACTGATTCTAAGACTTAAGAGTGAGGGTGAAATTCTGCCTAGAAAATGAGTTAACCGATTCCAGAGGAAAAAGACCTCCACCCCATGTTTTCCAAATTCCTCATCACCAGTTGCAAAACATAGCTCAAAACTACGAATTGAGAACACTGAAGGAATAAAAATGGTCAAATAAACATAAATCAAATGCCCTAAACCCAACTCATAGCTACCCAGAATATATTTATATATTGTTTCCTCTTTTTATTTCTTTTACACTTGTTTCATATGAACCTGTACTCAGAGTAGGCAGGAAAAGAATTTTAGATAGTGAGATCTGGCAATAAAATAAAGATATAAGAAAAACAATTTTTAAGAATTTAGGTATATTATGGTTTCAAGGTTTAACCCTTCGTGTTTTCAATTTTGCCAAACTGGACACGAGTTTCTAAATTTTTAGAAAACATTCCTACCTCAGCTTTTAAAAAAAAATTTTAGTTTTTAATTTTTTAGAGAGAATCTCAAGCTGTTGCTCAGGCTGGAGTGCAGTGGCACAATCACCACTCACTGCAGCTGCAAATTCCTAGGCTGAAGTGATCCTCCTGCCTCAGACTCCCCAAGGAGCTGGGACTACAGGTGCACACAGTCACCTAATTTTTTTCTATTCTTTGTGAAGATGGGGTCTTGCCATGTTGCCCAGCTGGATTTGAACTCTGGGCCTCAAAGCAATCCTCCTGCCTTGGCCTTCCAGTGTGCTGGGATTATAGGTGTGAGCCACTGCACCCAGCCTCCTCTGCTCATTTTTAAATGAACATAAGACAAGCTACAATTTAAAAAAATGTAAATGCAACATAATCCCAAACAGCGATAGACTTATCTCTGTCAGCTAGTTTCTTACTCCTCAAGTATTTTCATTCAGTTCTAAACGTTTTTCTTCAACTATGATTTTTTTTTTTTTTTTTTTTTTTTTTTTTTTTTT
>NW_022437118.1:984516-1033736 GCF_009761245.1 Sapajus apella
GACTGGAGTGCAATGGCACGATCTTGGCTCACCACAACCTCCACCTCCCAGGTTCAAGCGATTCTCCTACCTCATCCTCCTGAGTAGCTGGGATTACAGACATGCGCCACCACGCCTGGCTAATTTTGTATTTTTAGTAGAGACAGGGTTTCTCCATGTTGGTCAGGCTCGTCTCAAACTCCCGACCTCAGGTGATTCACCCACCTTTGCCTCCCGAAGTACTGGGATTACAGACGTGAGCCACCGCACCCGGCCAACTATGACCTTTTTCTTTGACTCAGTTGTAATGAGTATGCTTTTAAATTTTCAAACACATGAGATTTTTTTTTAAATGATCTTTTTGTTGTTGATTTCTAACTTAATTGCATCGTGCTTGGAGAATTTGGTCTGCATGATACTGATTGCTTGGTTTTTGTTGAGTTTTGCTTTATAAGTAGCACACATGGTCAATTTTTTGTAAAAAGTTCCATATGTTTTTCCAATAAATGTATAATCATTAATTTGGAGGTACAGGTCCCTATATGTGTCCACATGTCAAGTACATTGATGGTTTTATGGATATTTCCAGCCCAAATATCTCCACTTTGCCCCCTCAATATTTTGGTTAGAGAACATTTAGTGTGCCCTCAAAAATAAAAAGGATGAAAATTTTAACAGAATAATGAAAGCGTCTATCACCTGTCTCACAAGATAGTTGGTTGCAAAGAACCAAAATGGGGGGTGCATTGCTGTGTGTGCATTGGTCTCCAGGAGTTAGGACCTGGAGGTGGGGGGCCGAGGAGGATGCAGTGGTGGAGTTACAGCTTCTCCTTTTTAAACCACGTTTCCAACCTATAGCCATGATCTTGACTTTAGATAATGTCTTTATGTATGAGTGTTTTGGAGTCTCATCCCTTAATTATTTGGCCCTGATAATTTACCCCAATCTCCTAAACTCCCCGAGTCTTTGGAGCTATATAACAGATTACAATTTGTTCTGAGGACCCAGTGCCATGGCTCATGCCTGTAATCCTGGCACTTTGGGAGGCTGAGGCAGGAGGATCACTGGAGGCCAGGAGTTTGAGACCAGCCTGGACAACATAGGGATAACCCACCACTAAAATTTTAAATATATTTAAATATTTAAATCTGGGCATGGTGTCACATGCCTGTAGTCCCAGCTACTCAGGATGCTGAGGGTGGGAGGGTCGCTTGGGAGGTTAAGGCTGCAGTGATCTGAGATCATGCCACTGTACTCCAGCCTGGGTGACAGAGCAAGACCCTATCTCCAAAAAAAAAAAAAAAAAAAAAAAAGTCCCGCCAGTGTTTGCATAGGTGCTGGTTACCTTCCTAAAGCACAGGATGAATCATATAGACTCTGCTTAAAACCTACTGCTGCTCCTTGCAGTCCATGGATCAGGTCCTGGCTTCCTAGCAGGTCCTTCTAGCCCTTTGTTGTCTGTCTGGTCTCAATCCATCTGCCAGGCTTTGTCCCTACAGCTCTTCCTACATAGCTAACCCCAGGTACCCAGACCATATACCTGCTCAGCATGCGCTAGGCACCCCCCACCTCAGGGCTTTTGTTCATGCTCTCTCCTTACCCTCTCCCTTCTCTAAAACTGCCTACATCCTATTAGTTCATCCAACCCACACACTGCCACCCAGTGAATCAATGACCACACTCATAAGCTCCCTGGGACACAGGCTACCTAAGAGTACATAGCCTTGGGAAAGTCACTTAACCTCACCATACTCCAGTTTTCTCATCTATAATGGAACAGTACCTATGTGATGATGTTGTTGGGAGCTCAGGACAGAGCCAGTTACACAGGAAAGACTGCTAACTGGTAGCTACCATTATTGTGAGCCCAGTGCCTGAGTGGGTGCATAAATATCCACAGAATGAATAAGGGCTCCAGGCAGGATTAATCAGTCCCTCACCATGATTGTTAGAGCAAGTTTTAAAGTCTGCTATGCAACATGGGTATTTAATTATACCTGCCTCCTTCTTATGCTTCTTAAGCATGGGAACCAATCTCACATTGCGTGTTAGCCCTCCATAATACTCACTGCGATTCCTTGTGTTAATTAAATTGTGTGAAATTGAACTGACTAGGAACTCACATTGAGTGAGCCTATAGATGATCTTTGACAGCATGGGGGTGGGCTTGGGGGGTGATGGTCTTTGCTCCTCTAATAGCAGGCTTTTAGAGCAATTTCTGGGTCAATGGCACCTTGTAATCTCATTAGTGTACAATATAAATGAAACGGATTAGGCTCCCAGACTAGGGTGTGGGTGCCACAGAACATGCATGACAGGGTGTGCTGAGTGATCGTGCTGGCCTGAGAAACCAGTTCAGACGTTTCCAACCCATGTAATTGGACTTCCTTTCTTGGATGCTCCGGCTGGGCTCTTGAGTCATTGAGAAAGGGCATGGGTGAGGCCAGGCAATTATCCCAATAGTCAAGGGATTTGAAAAGTTGAAGAAATTCTCCTAAAGCAGATGTGGAAAAGAGGGCCTGAGCTTGACCCTTGTTAAGAGCGTACTTGAACCATAGTGAGTAGATTTCGTCCATAGCACATGCTAAGTATGGTCTCTCAAAGCACCACCATCAAGACCTGCTCTTTTTATTGGCTGTATAACCTTGACCTCCCTGAACCTGTTTCCACTAGGAGGGTGAGAAACTCCACCCTACTTACTTCACAGGGCAGTTGCAAGGAACAACAGCATAATAGATGTGAATCTGCTGTGGAAGATCTTATAATTCTCCTAGGAGAGGGAAGCAGCTGCTAAGCTCAGCTCCCTTCTTTTGGTGGTGGAATATAAATCAATCTGCATGGAGAGTCAGAACAAAGCCAAGCAGAAGTCTTCAAGCCACACCATTCAGATATATTACAAAGAAAATATTTTGTAAAAGTAAAATGACAGGAATGCGATGCTTCACTTTCTTTTCCTCCAAAGGGTTCTTTTCATGAAAAAATTCTTTTTATAAAATGCAGAAGCAGGCATCAGTGGAAATACACTGGGGATGCCAGGAGGTCAGTCACCTGGCTGGGGGTGGAAAAGTTTCCTTCAATCTGTCTTTTGAAGCTCTGGGATAAAGAGGCCAGAGCAGCTGATGTAGTGATGGGGGGCAGAGGGGTGCAGGGAGCAGGCTGGCTCTTCAGATCTGAAGATAAGGTGGCTGGGGAACTGTGGGTTTGGGGAAGGGAAAAAGGGCCAGCTCTGGCTGCACCAACTTTCTGGAGCCAGGAGTGGACATTTCAGTTGAGTCTCAGGAGAAAATCTGCCCAGGCCTTTCCTGGCACACCCCCTGAAAAGTGAATTCCTGGGTAAGGTACAGAATCTTCCATTTCTTCTTCTGTTGTGATCTCAATGTTTTCAAAGTCGGAAGTGCCAGAGATCAAAGTCCTTTGCTAGCACACCTTAGATTTGCATGGTGCTCAAAGGGTTACATATCACTGTATAAACACCTGTACACTTGGAGCTGTGCAACTTTCCAGGGGATCTTGAGGCTTAGAAAGGCTAACTGGCCCACAGTCACATAGCTGGTGGTGTCCAAACTAGAATCCAGGTTTTTGACTCCGGTTCCAGTTTTTCATGTGATACTGCTTTTGTGTGATTTTTGTTTAAATTGCACTTCAGCCTTGGAAAGCTAAGATGGGCAGAAATGATATTCTTTTTTATTGAGCTGGAAAATGGAATGACACACTTATGCAGAAAAACAGGCACTAAGAGACAGGTCTCCTCAACTGCTAGGATCTGTGTTTTAGATTAAAACCAACCTGGAGATGGGGCACTCCAAGTTGCCGCAGGATGATGTAGGTGGGGGAATAGTAATCAGGAAAGCCAGAAGCTGCCTCAGAAACTAGAGCAACTTCTAGTTTGCAAACAGAAAAGCACAAGTTCCTGCGGCTCTGTTAAAGGTGAAGGGGCTGCAGGGATGGAGAGGAATAGGGCGTTTTCGTTTGGTGGGTTCACTAAAGAATTTGTTTGCGATGATGTAAACGTTCTGGATGTGGATAGTGGTGATGGTGGTACAACATTGTGAGGAGACTTAATGCCATTGAATCGCACACTTAAAAATGGTTGACATGGCAAATTTTTGTTATGTATATTTTACTACAACAACAACAACAACAAAATAAATGATTAATTAAATGTTTCCAAGGTTCCGTTGACTCTAAAAGTGTGATTCTTACTCCAGTGGAAAATTTCCTCCAAAATCAGCTTCACCTTCCCAAGCGCTTTCTCTCATCTTTCAGAGCCTTATCCTAGAAGATCCCAACAGTTTTTAACTCCCTAAGATAAATCTCTGGTGGCTGGTATATAACCGAGGAAAACGTCTGCACTTAGTCTGTGTTGTGGATGAGACCAACAGCACGTTGAACGGCTGGGGCGGAGGTGAAGTCTTTTTGAAATGACAACTTCTTACTCTGATGAATTGACTTTCTCTGCTATAAGAGGTATTGGGTTTTGTTTTGCTTTAGTTAAAATGCCTGTCATTACTTGAGCGTGGTGTAAAAATGGGCTGAGAATCCTTATCCTTGAAGGCCTAAGTCATGGAGGCTCATTCATGTCTTTCAACCCCATCCTGTATGCAGGCAGGTGGCAGTGCTGGGGCTGGGGGGCAGGTGCAAAAACACGAGCAAGCATTGACAGTCCTCAGACAACTTTTCAGAGGTGGAAACCTGTCTCACCTGGGTCCTAAGAAAAATCTAGTATAGCCCAGAAGCTGACCCTGAACACTTGGGCCTGGCTCCAGCCTGGGGTGTCAGTGCAGACACCGGGCCAGAGGCAAGACTGAAGAAGCTGATGGGCTGGCACGTGGTTCTCAGCCCTACAAAAGGCACTCGGCAGTCTAACCTGTACTGGAAAAAAATGAATTACTATTAACCTGTTTCTAAGGCACCCTCGTGTTTGCTTTTCAGCTTGGTTTGACTCTTCTTCCATGTAGAAACATCTCTTTCATGTATGATGCCCGCCTTTCACTCCTACCCCAAAGTTCCATCAGTGCAAGGTAAATAAGTAAGCCCAACTATGGATGATACTCATCATCTTTAGAACTTTTCTCCATGAGGTACAGTCACAGATCGTCAGGAAACTTGGCCGCGAGGGGATGGCACAGACCTAGAGCCAGTCTTGCAATGGTGCTGGTGTGGCATGTACTGCTGGAGTGGGGGACTGTACTTGAAAACATTCAGAAGCCGGGGAAGGAAAAGGATGTAAACATTAGAGCAGAATTACTTCCCTTTACATAATTGGGTATTCTTGGAAAGCTTTGTATATCTGATTCCTAGGATTCAAGGTGCTTTATTTTCCTCTTACTTAGCTTTCAAGGATGTGCCTATATATCGCTCCAAAACACCGTGCCAGCCTGAAGGTAGCAAGCAGCCAGTGTATAAGTAAAGACCCCAGAAGACTTCCCTTAAAGGAACTGTTCAGTCCACCCACTGCGAAAAAGTTAGAATGTTTTGGTGACATCATTCCCATGCAGGCAGGAGATAACAGCCTATACACAGCTAGGACTGGGATCAACAGGCTGGCCTCAGGTTAAGGAGAGTCAGTCAGTGAGGCAGGATTTAACATCCAGAGATCTAGCACAGGGTGAACACACAGGGTGCATGGTCCCATTAGGTCAGCTGGGGTTCCAGGAATGGAGGCGCTCTCAGCACAGGGTTCAGCTCACTAAGGGTACTGGACACACTCCCAGAGAGACAATGCCAGTTGCAGCATCAAGTTCAGAAGACAAGGGTGAGGTTGGGGGCCAGGCTTAGTCTGGAAATGATGCCCCAAATGATCACTTTAGTAGTAAGAGGCCTTCAAGAGGTGGCCCACCCACCTGTATTTCAATATGGATCTTTAAGGTAGCCTCTCTCTTCGGTATGCACTCCTGGCCATTTTCTTCCTCTGCAGTGTACATTGCAGTCAGATTCTACTTACATATGCCTTGAGAAAATTCTCAACTCATGTTGAACAGGTTGACTTTCTGTATCTTATTTATTTGTGTCTGAAAATGCCAAACCAGCAGTGCCAAGATGCTTGCTCTCCCTCTGGACTTGCTCATGTGCTCAAAATTAATTTGAAGTGGGCAACACATTCACAGAATCACTGAAGTTTAGGCCAGGTGCAGTGGCTCCCAGCACTCTTGGGGGGCCAAGGCCGGCAGAGTTCAAGTCAAGCCTGGGCAACATGGTGAAACCTTGTCTCCACCCAAAATACAAAAATTAGTCAGGCGTGGTGGTGTGCACCTAAGGTCCCAGCTACTCAGAAGGCTGAGGCAGGAGGATCCCTTGAGCCAGGGAAGCAGAGGTTGCAGTGAGCTGAGGTCCTACCACTGCACTCCAGCCTGGGTGACAGAGGCTCCACATTAAAGAAAAACCCAAAAGAGAATCACTGAAGTTTAGAAGGCTATATATGGAATACATAAGGGTTGCATATGCATGTGCTGGGGACATTTGCAGCTTCCAACAACATGCCTCCTTGAGGTTCCAGCTACTTGAAAGTTTGTGCCTAAAGGAAAATTTGTGGCTCAACTCCTGTATTTGAAAACTTTTTGGACATGCATCAACACAATTTTTGGTTTTCCTCTGTTCAGCATGAATACTCTAATGTCTTTGTTCATGCACTCCTTAGCACCTCCTGAGGACCCATCCCACGCAGCCCATGCAAAGGACTAAAAACCGTAGACAAATAAGAATCTTTAAAATGTGCTTTCAATTAGCAAAGCAGAGTTAAGATGTGTACGTGCACACACACGCTTTTAATCTAAGTGCAGAATAGAGCATTCAATGACACCAGTTAATTTTCTTAATGTGCGCTGCTCCCCTGGGCCCACATCTCTCTGTGCCATTTCTTCCTACAGAGTGGGTACACCACTCTTCTCCCCCAGTCCACGAGAACTGGACAAGGGCCTAAACTGTTTCCTGGAACACAAATGCCTGGTTTTTCCCCTGCCTCTGTGTGCCCTTCCTCTACTTGCAGCTGACATCTATAATACATGCTGGCAACACTTAAGTCTGGGGTGCCACCCAGCATCTACAAGCTGACAGGTGTGAGCTCCAGGCAAGCAGATGCCTATCCTATGAAATGCAAGGAAAACAGAGCCTGACATTTCCCCTGGCTTCCTTGTTCTCCAAGATACATTTAGGCTACAAATGCCATATCCACTTTCTCCCATAGTGGAGTATATATTGAGCCACACCTACCAGATTGATCTCTGTGACAATACTCACATTGACAGGGTACTATTCTATCCTGGGAGAACTCCCACTGTCAACTGTTTGCCTTGGGCCTGATTCAACTCAGTTGGCTCCTTCTGCAGCTGACTTACCAGTTTTTAGGTCTCATGGTCTCTCTGGGGTTTTGTGGTGGCTGAAATAACATGGTGCTGGACTTCTTTGGGATTAGGTCAAATTCGAATAAGAATAAAAGTCCATTTAATTAAGTGAAACGTTTGGGACTATACAAAGAAAAAATTTTTCTAAGAAATGTTGTCTATTTTGTACTTAAATCTCTAAACTTATACCCATTACCGGGAATGGAGGCATAGATTTGGAGAAAAATCTATGAATGATAAAGTGGCAAGGAAAGTCAGCTCCATGTTTGCCCTCATTGCCTAGGGTTTGTAAATTTATCATGGTTGTCACTCAGTGGCAAACCACGTAAGAGCCATGTTTCTGTAACCCAACAGACTAGGAATTGGAAGCGGAATGGATATTCTTATTGATACAGGCATTGGTTCACTCCCACATCCCTGTAAACCTGGAGCATGAGAAAAGTCCCCTGGGCAGTGTTTCCATCTCACCGTCTCTGGAAAGGCCTCTGCCATGGTTCCAGGAGACAGGCCCTCCCCAGGGCTTCTTTCCCTTCACACGTGGGCACAGCCACTGCTCACAGGCCCAGCACTGCACTGAAGTGTGCTCTGGAGTTGCTACAATCACACCTCATTTGCTATAAATCAGCTCTACATAGCAACCAGGTGCCATAATTCACTGGTTATTTTGGAACATTAACGGGGGCATAGAACCGAGTAGAAGAGCAAGATGAAGAGAATAAAGGGGGAACGAAGAAGAAGGGGAGAAGGGGAAAACAAAAGAAGGGGAAAACACAAAATGAGTTCTTGTCACTTAGCTGGGACTCACACATTCTGATAGTGCTGTTTTCTATGAAAAAAAAGTGTTCTAAGTTTCAGATAATGAAATTGGATATTTTCTATATAAAGCCAAACCTGCCAAAGAGGAAAATACTTAACAAGCATTCAAGAATTACGTTTTTGTTTGTTTCTTTTTTAGCTGGGATGGGATACCCAGAGACCCTCCCCCATAACATTACCATTTATCATTGAATGGCTGGTCATTTTAGCAAGGTCACTGTTATAGACATATCAAAAAAGGCAATCACTGTAGGAAATAGGACAACAATAGCTGCTTCTACCTCCATGCTAGTATTAGGGTCAAGATCATCACACTCTGATTCCTCGGAACTGTTCGTCTCCTTGATTGGCAGCATGAGGAAGGGGGAAGAAAGAGAACACAGTTAGAACACAAGTAGCTTTTGCTAGAGAGAGAGGAGAACTTCAGAGAAGCATGGGCAGTGGGTTATTGGGCAGAGAATAAACCAGGTGTTTTTAAAGTGGGGGTGAGAATCACCAGGGGCAGCAGCATGCTCTTTTCAGGGAGAGGAGGCCGGGTTGTGTACAACTGCTAATCTCATGGGAAACAGCAATGGAAGCATAATGGAGAATGAGTGCTGTCAAATTTAAACTGCTGTCCTCTGTGGGGTTGGACTTCCCAGATGAGAGTGAAGGAGGGCATACAATTTCTTTTCCCCAAGAAGGATGTTAGACTGGGTTTTAGTTGTTCTTACTTTGCTAAGGAAGGGAAACAAAGTAGATGATCAGGCAGATGATCACACATTACAGCACAATTAGTGCTATAATAATCAGTGTCTAATTTCCATTGTCCAGAGGCAGAGCGTTCCAGAGGATCCAATTTAAAGAAAGCAGATGAAATTGTTTCAAGATGGGTGTAAATAAGAGTCTGCCAAACTTAGAATTCATGAGTTCAAAGTAGTAGATGGATCATTATAAAGAAATAATTTGGGCCTCACCAGTGTGGCCCCTACTGTGTCCATACATAGGGAAAGGCAAGTAAAATGGCCTGAAGTTGATGTTGTCTGAACTCTGGGGAAAAGAAATGAAAGTTTACTAAGGATACAGTGGCCCTTAAATTCCAAACCTCAGCCTTCACAGGGTTGGGGGTTTGGAAGGCATCTCTAATCGCTCTAACCTGTGTGTATTCTCAAACCTAGGGTACCAAATGGTAGCTTTGAGAAATTTAATATGAATAAAGCATCTCACATTTTTGAGAATGCTGCAGATAATTTTGCTCTAAAACATCTGCACAGTATAAAGAGAAAGGTATAAAAGAAAAAAAAAGGTACTTACTTGAATCGAAGTTGCCAGGAGAAATAAAAGATAAAAAATAAATTGATCTTGCATGCAAAATCCTGCTAAACTACTCCCCCTCTGGTCCCCATACTGGGAAAAAAAAATGTCCCATCCACCCAAATTGCCTTGTGAGAATGCTACAGGGTGGGAGTAGATGACAGGTGGGGACGCAGCTCCGGAATACCTTACTCACTTTAACAGAGACTTTGTTGCCCAGAATATCCTTGGGTTTACGAGGCCCTGTGGCTTCATTTTTACCCGTGTTCTCCACTTCCGCCCGCTTTCTCATTCGTAGAGTATGCCATGAACATGACTTCCTGTTGTACCAAAAAATGCACCAATCAAAATGGTAGGTCAGGGACAGTGAGGTGGTGGGTGGGCTCACCACCCTTGGGTGAGTCAGCAGGTAAGATGCGCCATCAAGCCCAGGCTTCAGAGGCCTCAAACCTGCACATCCATGGTGGCTGGCAGCTGACCTCGCCTCCAACTGGAAGTGAGCGAGGATGAACTCTGACCTCTCCTGGTAGATGTGCAAGGCTGACTGCAGCATTTGAAGAAAATACGAATGCTAGGTTACTAAACTCTAATAAGGGAGTTTGTATACCATACCCATGACGCCTCACAGGACTGAGGAATTCCTCTTGCGAAGGGCATGGTGGATGAGTGAGGAAATGGGGTGAGGGGTAGAACAGGAAAGACAAGGGAAATATATTCTAGAATGCATATGCTACTGCCACTTTCCCAGGACCAGACACAAAGACCCAAAAGGATGATGCTGAGAGTTCCACCTCCTGATTTGTATTTGGGCAGGGCCACTCCCAAACAATGTTGATCAGACAGGATTTTCTACGGCCCTTGCTTAATAAACAGTTAAGCACCACTCATTTATCTGGATATTTTAGAGCAAAGAATTTTTCAGTCTATATTTTCCATATCACTCAGTTTTTGTGAGTATTTGGCTCTGTCAGCCTCTAGAGGTCCTAGAGCTTCCCTGTTAGGACAAGACCTAATGTGTACTCCCAGGAGGTGAGAGCAGCAATGGCTTTTCAATAGGTCTTTCATCCTAACATTTTTCTTCCCATAAAGGGTCCTGGGAGCTACTTCTTCACAGACCTATGAAGACAAGCTCAGAGCAGAGCCCTTACACTCCGTAAATATCAGATCTCGAAGACAGAGGTTCCAAAAGCCAAGTCACAAGCAGCGTCAGTGACCCTGAGCAGGCATCATCAGTTTCAGGTGAGGTCACAAAGCTTGAATGAAGTTCTAATCGTTGTCTGGAATAAGTGGTGGCTTCCCTTCAGTATCTCCTTGTCAAAGGTGGGCCTATGCAGACAGGGCTGCATGAGATGAGCCTCCATTATGGGAGAGAGGCCGAGGAGATTTAGGAAGAAGGAAACTGCTGCAAAATACAGAGCATCTCCACAACATTCCACATACATCAGGATTTTAAGGGTATTTTGAGGAAGGTGTTCCAAAAATATTTATTCCCTAACACAAAGGTTCACCCTTCTGAGCAGGAAAAAACAGTCACAGTAATATTTTTGAATCTTTTGGGAAAGTGGACTCCTTCAAAAGCCCAGACTTCTCTTGAACCTCCTAACTAGCAGGCTCTCTACTGTCCCTGACTACCAGCATCTTGCTCCAACCACTGTATCTGAGTGAGAATCAGCCATAGAAGCTAATCTTAGATGGCATCAGCCTATTAACTTCAGACTTTACTCCCAAATCCATGTCCTTGGCTCCTTCTGAGAATAACTCGAGTCAGGGAGATCCCTGCTGAAAGGACTCCCAGGGCAGGCAGCCCTGTGTATGTGTGTGTTCATGTAGGGGTGTGTTTCTACATTTATTAAACTCTCTGGGTTATTTAATATGCTTGGTGAAAAACTAGAAATATTAACAATAACATTTCATGTTCAGAAGAAAGATTCAAAGTAGCATAAGTGGCAGGGCAGGCTTGGTTTCATATTCTTCTTCCGAGAAGAACTCGTCATCAGGGTTTGGGGAGCTTTCATCTCTTGGTTGCAAGCCCGGGGACTGATGTGGACACAACGTTTCAGTGACGTTTATCCTGTAGGCACCACAACCAACTCTGACCCCTGTGGTTATGGCAGGCCTTGGGGAGGGTGTGCTGAGTGTCTTCCACTGGTAAATACTGACAGTTTCTTTCAGCCCATCGCTCCCCTCCACACACACCCCAAACCTTTGTGCAAGAGCTGTTGACAAGAAACCAAAATGACCCATTTGTATTTCAGTCTGCTCTCTTTTGCCCGGCCTGACATCATTTTATCTTCCCTCCCATGGAAGGTATGAATAAGTGGCCAGCAGAACCAAAGGTAGGGAGGAAGAGGTGTTTAGTGCATGGATATTTAGATGATACATCATTAAGTATTAGCTCTGCAAGTCCCTGATTAATAAAAACTTCAGTGCTTTGAGGGCCTTTATCCCAAGGCTTCCTAAAAGGCACCCAAAATGTGTACTTAGGATAAAATGCATGGAGGCTATTGTGCCTTAGGGGCCACTATGAATCTTTGGTTGGCCCTGAAGTTACCTAGTGAGGCCAGGGGGATGTCAGTAGCTGCTATCTCCTGACCTAGAGAGAGGCCCAGCGCAGCGCAGTTCTGCTGGTGTCACTGCTCAGGCAGCTTGTGGGAGCCCCCTGCACCCCTTCCATGGATGACCATGCAGCATGGAAAGCAGAAGAGAATGCCAGCCAAACACTGCCTTCTACTCTGGTCATTAATGGATGTCAGCACCTCAGGGCTGCCCAGTTGCTGGGAACCAGTTGGAGAGCATCGAATCTGTACCTTCCCTCATCTCAGAGGTTAGGGAAAACCAACAGGGGCTGTTTAGGAGGAAAAAGCAGGGTCAGATCCTTAGCGACAAAGGCACTTATTGTGTAGAAACAAAATGCCAATGCATTCACCCAAGTCCTAAAATATAGAAAAGGAAAAAAAAAAAAAAAAAGAAGAAGAGGAAAAGAAGAACCGTTTGCACATTTGAAAGTCCAAGATTACTGAAATGGGGGAAAAAGGGTCAACTTAGTCTTTAACTTCGTTAAAACATGCTCATAGTGAGAATTTATTTTACATATTTAAAATAGTACATTTAAACTGATTAGTTACATTACAGGTACAACGATGAGCATCGTGACGCCATCATATTGCACGACCTGACTTCATCCATATGGGTTTCTTTAAATAGTGCAAAATACTTTATACAGGAATGTGTTCGGAAGGGTCTTTGCAACCAAAATAAGGAAAAGAAATATCTTACAAATTACTATGAACATGTATTCAAGTGACGGGGTGGGGGGAATTTTTAAAAAGTTACAATCTGTACAGAAGAATTGCCACAGACAACCAAAAAGTTCCCTCCCTCCTGGGAGGAGCAGCGGACCTCTGACCTTTACAGGTCTGGCATTTGTGCCAAGGTAATATTTTGGTGTCAATCAAAAAAAAAAAAAAATATATATATATATATATCAGTTACTTAATACAATATAAATAAAGTCCAGTCCAGTGAGTCCTGTGGTGGGTCAAATGTGGCAACAGAAGGCACACCTTTTGTCACCTAGGGTTTCAGTAGGGTTCTTTTCTTAATGAGTGGGGGGAAAAAGAGGGAAAAAATGAACAGAAAATTATAAAACAAAAGGAAATAAAAATCACTGCCACCACCAACAAAAAAACTGGACCACTCCAGCCTGGATGCCCCATGCTGCGTATGGTTCCAGCACTCGAACACTGGTTCAGTGGCACCGTTGAGAACAAGCAGCAGTAATTCCCTACTGTGTGTTTGTACTTTTGTGTTTTTTTATTTGTTTCTGAATATTTTTAATCCTCATACTCCTCTCCCGGGGAAGCCAACGAGGCACTTACTTGATGCTCCCGTCACTACTTTCTGCTGCTGTGGCTTTGGTGAGGGGCGCCAGGATGCTGCCTGGGACCCAGCCCTCGGCGGCGGGGGAATGGTCGCTGGCAGGCTGGTACACCAGACACATGTTCTGCTGGTTGACGGCGAGGACCTGGACCACCTCACCTTGGCTCACACAGATTTCATTCTCCTTCAGTGCATAGTAATCTTTGATCACGGCCATGGACGAGGTCCCATTGCAGCCTCCCAGGTCGTTCTGCTGGGAGACAAGGGTGAAGGACACAAACACAAGGATGCTAGTTCACATGGGCTCGCTTTGCACCCTACCTGGTGGTTCAAGGCCAAATCTCCCGCTAGCAGGGTAAGCAGCAGGCAGCATTCTCTCTTGAGTAATGACATAATATTAATAAATGTGCTCTGAAAGTGTATTTTTTAATAGCAATGTTTCAATAATATTATCATCCAGGGTGAATATGCTCCAGCACAGAAAGAGGTATAAACACACCTTCGACCTGGAAGCCCCTTCCTAGCATACAACCTTCCAGCCAGCATTCTCTGATAAGTGAAAGGAAGAACCTGGCACTGGCATAGGGATATGTAAGCACCTGGGCAGAGTGAGGTCAGGACAAGGGTCATGTCAGGGGTTACAATCCTTTAACGGAAAGAACATGGATCGTTTGATATTAATTTTTTTTCTTTTTGAAAATGTGTTGGCTTTACTGTATATTCTGACCCTCTTTGAGACAAGACTAAGAATGGTATCTCTGCCCAATTCAAAGGCAAGGCCAGGACCTACCTGCATCCAACTTCCTGCAGGCACCAAGTACCTTCCCCTACTCGTTAATACAAGAGATGATGCCTATGATCTTTTCAGGTGAGTCTGCATCAGGGCAGCTGCTTCTAGGCAGACTTGTAACTCCCAAGGAGGCCTGGCTGCTTCATAGAGCATGGTCAGAGCCAGAAATTCTTCAGTATATACATACACATTCTGTATGTATATACATACATATTCTTACATATAGTACATACATATTCTTAAATATAGTATATACATATATATCCTGTATGTATATACATACAAATTCTTCAGTATATACTTTTTTTTTGAGACAGGGTCTTGCTATGTCACTGCTGAAGTGTAATGGCAGAGTCATAGCTCACTGTAGCCTCGACTTACCAGGCTCAAGTGATTCTCCTGCCTCAGTAGCTGGGAAAACAGGTGTGTGCTACCACGTCTGGCTAATTTTTTCGAAAAGGTTTTATTAGAGACGAGTTCTCGCCATGTTGCCCAGGCTGGTCTTGAACTCTTGAGCTCAAGCCATCCTCCTGCCTTGGCCTCCCAAAGTGCTGGGATTACAGGTGTGAGCCACCATATCTGGCCTGATATGTTCGACAAAATGCCAAAGGGATTTCAACTTACTCAAAAAGGCAGGGTTGTTTTGTACGGTGGAAAATCATTTCCAGGTGATGTGATGAAACAAGTGGTATAGTTCCTCTAATACAGGATTGAACTTGGACATCAATAATTTTTTAATATAACCAATATAAAAAACTAATAATTTTGGAGAGATATAAAACTGAAATTGGAACATGTAGATAAAAAATGTGTTTCTATTCATAGAGCCACTGAGGCCTAATGAGATTAACTAACTTGCTAAGGTTCTAAAGAAAGTGAGGCAGAATTGGGAATAGAAGCCAGGTTTGCCTGATTCCTAATCTAGCATTTTTCCCATTTCTCTTCTGTTCTACCTATCTTGCAGGGGCAGAATAGCTGTGTAGACTAGGTGTATGGTTGAGTCTTTGACTCTCCTTATGACGATGTTTGAATTGTAGATTATCTATGAAAAACATTTAATCTAAGCAGGACTTCTGCCATTCACACACTGATGATTGACTTCCCTTCCACATCAGCCAATGGATAGTGAAGAGCTGTGAACTTCTCTCAGGAGGCGCTCAACATAGATCATCATTAGAAAGGGTGATCTCTTTTTAAGGTGTCAAGCACCACAACTGTGACTTTTAGATGAAGATGATCCACACCACAACTATTCTATTTAGCAAAAATCATCCATTTTTATGATTGCCAGAGGGAACTGGTATAACTCACCCAATTTACAGGGAAAGAAAAACATAACTGAGACTAGACTGTACTTAGTGGGCTGTTCCTGCTAAAAGAATCAGCAAGCATTAAAAGATGCTACTTCCTGGCCGGGTGAGGTGGCTCAGGTCTGTAATCCCAGCACTTTGGGAGGCTGATATGGGAATATCACTTGAGGTCAGGAATTTGTGATCAGCCTGGCCAACACGGTAAAACCCAACTCTACTAAAAAATATAAAAATTAGCCAGGCATGGTGTGGTGCCTGTAGTCCAAGCTACTTGGGAGGCTGAGGCAGAAGAATTTGATTGAACCTGGAAGGCAGAGGTTGCAGTGAGCTGAGATTGTGCCACTGCACTCCAGCCTGGGTGACAGACTGAGACTCTGTCTCTTCCTAAAGTAACTCCTGGGGCTGTGCCCTCATAGTGGCAAGGATGGGAGTAATGAGTTGTCACTTACCTTGCTGGCTTCAAACTTGTCCCCAGGCTGGTGGTATTCAAACCCTGGACTGCCATTGGAGGTAGGTATCTTCAGGGGTGGCAGAGGTGGGTTATAGCTGGAGCCCTTTGGGGGCTTCTCTGAGACCACAGGAGCAGAGGAGTAGGGCCTGGGGCTGGCTTGGGGAAGCCTGGCAGGTTGAGACCTCATCACGGCTGTGCTCCTTTCTTTCCGCTGATACTCAATGGGCGACTGCAGTGCTGTGGGATAACAGCAGGTGGTTACTCTAAGCTTTGGGAATCCCACAAGGATTTGGAGGCCTCTTAGGTCCAAGGCTTTGTGTTAGGTGTCGTGTGGATAAGTGAGAAAAACACTACCCTTGTTTTTAAGGCAATGTGAGAACTAAAACATCTACCTAAATAATAAAAATTTTTAAAAAATGGTGCCATATGTGAGGTACTAAGTGTAGTGCAAAGAGAGAGAAGGCTCTGTAACATGTGCATGCTGGTGGTGGTAACAAAAGGGCTTTGGAAGACAGCTGTGGCCAGACTCCGGCGCTTGGGCTGCAGGAAGGAAGCAAGTGTGATGTGTTGGTGAGGGGAACAGGAAGTAGTCAGAGTGCCTAGGGCCTTGGGTCTCCCTGAGGGGAAAGAAGGGTCTAGGAAGTGGGAAGTGCCATGGTGTGAAAAGTCTAGAAAGTGGGGCCAGTGAGTCTGACCGAATTTCATGACCAAATTCTGAAGGTCATGAAAAGTAAATGGATTGAATGAACTTTAAAGTTTTAAATTCAGATTCTATCATCAGAGCTACATTTGAGGAACACTGACCTTGTAGTGGTTAGGAGGAGGGACTGGAGAGGATGAGACAGAAGGCTTCTTGTCGACTTCAGAAGCTGTGGAATGGTAACAGCGAGAGGCAGAAGGGCTAGGAGAGCGGGACCAGGAGGATGTGGAATGGATGAGGGCATGGCAAGGTTGGGAGAGATGAGACTGTGACAGCCTAGGTAGGAAAAGCAATGCAAGGATCGAGGATGGCTCAGGTTTGGAGACTCAGAGGATGGTAGTCAATGGAACTCAGAAGACAAGAGAACAAGCTGTTATGAAGAGGAAGACTAGAGCTTTGTTTTACTGAGTTTAAGATAACAAAGTTGCAAGGTCTGAGAACTAAAGAGGTAGAGCCAGGCAAATGGCATACAGGTCCAATTCTTTAAGAATGACTTCAAGGGTTGGCCCAATTATGTCATTTTTATCAGTTTGCACTGTAAAAACTATTTAAGTGGGTTAACAGTTGGGGCCCAGAGAACTTCTCAATTATAAGAGTATTTCTACTGTGATAGGTACATACCTCAATAGGACTTAATATAGGGTCACACTTCCTTTCTATTTGAGGTCTCAGAAGGAAAGGTTGTCTCTGAGATGCCTGCATACAATCTCTGTAAGTAGAAGCTGGGCTCTGGTCCATCATCACATCCTTGTCTCTTGCATGTGTTAAAGTAGTAACAGGCCTGCCAGAGCACCGCCTCTCTCACCGGGGAGCATTTTGTGGGCATTAAGTATTTAGGAGATGATAATCTAATTTAGTAATACAGTGGGCCCACTGTATCTGTGGGCTCCACAACCATGCATTCAACCAACTCTGGATTGAAAATTTATGAGAAGGGCCAGGGACAGTGGCTCATGCTTATAATCCCAGCACTTTGGAAGGGCAAGGTGGGCAGATCACTCGAGGCCAGGAGTTCAAGACCAGCCATGGCTAATATGGTAAAACCTCATCCCTGCTAAAAATACAAAAATTAGCCAGGCATGGTGGCATACACCTGTAATCCTAGCTTCTTGGGAGGCTGAGGCACGAGACTCTTTTGAACCTGGGAACTGGAGGTTTGCAGTGAACTGAGATCATGCCACTGCACTCTAACCTTGGTGACAGAGTGAGACTCTGTCTCAAAAATAAATAAATAAATAAATAAAATATATGGGGGGAGAAGGGATGGTTGTAGTCTGTTAGTCCATAAACTGTTATCAGTATAACAACTATTTACACAGCATTTACATTACATTAGGTATTATAAACAATCTAGGGATGATTTAAATTATATAGGATGTACATGTACATAGATCATCATATGCAATCACAATGCCATTTTCCTTGAGGGACTTGAGCATCCACAGACTCTGGTATCCTCGGGAGGCCTTGGAACCAATTCCCGGTGGATACCAGGGGATGACCGTATCTCTGTGATTCACTGTAATTAGGAGAAAGTCTCTTGGAACTACGTAAAGTTCTGAATCATTGACTATGCCTAAAGAAATACAGTTCCAAGTTCTAAATACAAAGCAGAGTTATAAAGTAGGCCTTATCAAACTGATTTTATGGATCAATTCCCATCACATGGAATTGTGATATTACCTGGTTATTTACAATGACTGTGCTAAAACATTTGAAAAAAGTATGCCTTCTTAAATAAGCTAAATAGCCTGTATTCTTTCACCAGCCTCAATTTGCATAGCTTAGTCTCAGAATCAAGAAAAAGGTGCATCCCTACAGGGTTTGTTTTTGGCTGATCTATACAGTGTCTTATGTCTCATCCTGTTTCTTTCTTCACTTTGGTTGCTAGGGATCTCATAGTTAAATAAATGAGTGCCCTAACACTAGCATGTATACTGCAGTTTTGTGGTTCAAAACCTTAATTTGAAATCCTATAGCCCTAGATTCAATTCCTCTTTCCATCACTTACTGTTTCTGTGACCCTGGACAAGTTCTGAGTCTCCTTTTCCTCCTCTGAAAAAAGTAGGATGATAGTACTTACCTCTCCACGTTGACATGAGGATTAAATGTGAAAAACCATGTCAAATGCTTAGCCTGACACAGAATGAGGATTCAATACATGGGAGCCATTATTGTTATGTCAATAACTTCTTGTTTCAACTTATTTTATTTTTTTACTTCATTTTTTATTTTTTGTACTTTTTCTTTTGTCCCAAATTGACGAATTTTAAAATTCCTCATTTCAGCTTAGAATCTATCAGAAACTCCTAACAGAATGCAATTTAAATGGGTATACTTTATATATGCACACATTTATGCATAAAATTATTTTATCAACAAAAGTGTTCATTCAAAATTGTATATTCAGAAATCATAAGCCATATACAACTTTCATTACCATCCCTCAGGGCTCGGCTGACATTTAAGTTTAGATGTTTTAGAGTAAAATGAATCCTAGACATCACTTAGTCTAGTTGTTTTTTACTAAAAGTTTTTGCAGTTGAGGGCCAGGGGCTTGGTCCCAAAATACTTCCTGTAAGTGCAAAATTGCTTTGAAGTCTCATGTTCTATCTTAAAAAGTCATGGCATCCTGCTACATGATCTCCTTCTATTTATCTTTAAAACACTGTGCTAAATCCCTTATCATATAGTGAAACTGATATTGTAGGGAGGACGTCATGTTTCCTGCTTCCAGGAAGACTGGCCCATCATGGTGCATACCATCATGGGCAGAGTAGTTCTACCTGAGCTCTCTTTTTAATAAAACCAGCCACAAGGGCCAGAGAAATGTCATGACTTGCCCAAGGTCCTCAACTCATATGTCACCTGTTATCTTTCTCTTCAGCATTCAGTTCCATTCTAGACACCCAGAAAATGCTGTATTTGGATCATCTAAAGGATCCTAGTACTTCTATGAAAAGGTGACACACCCGAAGGTGGGCCTATATATATGTATGTGTGTGTACCTATGTGTGCACTCATGTGAGCACATATGGCCATGTAGTACAGATCTCAGGACAGGGAGGAAGAGGTGATATACCCAACGCTGGTATTGTGTCTGTGTGTCTATATAGGCATATGTGCTTGCTGGGGCTCCAGGTTTACTTCATTACTAATTACATTCTGCATTCAACCTCAAGCTCTATTTCTGCTTGGTTAGACTTCTGAGCTAACCAAGTCAGCAGAGATCAGCCACTAGTTTAAAACCGCATACCCCTTTCCCACGCCAAGCTCAGTGTGAAGAAAACCCGAGCAGGGGAAAAAATTAAGAAACAAAGTAGCAACTCCATTTCACTCTAATTCACACCACACATGAGGAAACTCCTGCAAGGGCCACAGAGAGCTACATGCTCTGTGTAACCACCAATTTCTTCTAGGAAGTTTCGGGGTACTACAGAAATTGAGAGTTAGCAACCATCTCATTTAAAAGGAGTAAGGTTGACTAGCAACATGGCTTATCTAGGCTCTCACACTGTTGGGAGCAGAGAAGGGATTAGAACTGATTGGCCAAACTCCCATTTATCTCTAGTTAACACTGCAGAAGCTGTGAAAATTGGGAAAACACATGTCATTTCTAGCAGGCCCCTAAGACACAGATGATGTGCCTAACTCAGACTTTTCCCCAAATTAGTACCAGGTGGTAGTGATGGCCACAAGACATACACCCTGTGATCTAAAAGAGAAATCTTTTCCATCAGAAAGATGGAGCTTCTTTTTCATACTCCATGTGTTCTACTTGTATATTCAGATTCAGAAGAATTCTAAAGTGTTTCTGAAAACTACAAAGATGGAGTTCCTTTCAAATGTGATCTGGGTTCATAACTGACCATGAGCCCAGACCCAAGGAAGCTCAGAGATTGTGGAGTGCCCTGAAATGGCCCTGCAAGAAACCAAGCCCAGGACCCACCATTCAAAAAGTCTCGCTGTGTTTCTAAGACTTGATTGATGTCCTGCACCCAGGCCTGCTGGATGTCAGCGTTGGCGGCTTGCAGAATGACCTTCTCAGAAGTCTCTCTGTTCATGAGTGCAAACTTGCAGGGATCATTGTCCACATTCTCCTCCAGGACCAAATAATTCATCTGGAAGAAAACAAATTGATCATTTTTACATTTAAGAGATTAAAAAAAAAAAATCAGCAACACATTACCATTCCTCAAAGTTTCTATTTCAGGACGTGCTTCCAAATTTTGCCCTCGATCTAGCAGGCCAGTAGTTAGGTTTTTGTCTCTGGATGAGTGACATGATCTCAGGGAAACTACAAGATCATGCTAGAGACTGGGTCAGCCTGTCACTTTGGCTCACAGATAATCACTGTCGTTCAACCTCCATGACCGAAGGTTATTAGACTGAAAGATTTTCAGTGTTCTGGATGTCATCTAGTGCCTTGTTTTAGGGAAGCACATCCCAAGAACCGGGGTCTTCCTTGCCCCTTCTCATCACCACTGGGATCCTCACCTTGATGCTCTTTTTGAACATGTAGCCGGGGGTGAGGGATCCCTTCCTGAGCAGTTCACTGAAGATGACAATCTGCTCAAAGAGGAACACGCGCCTCTCTTTGGTCCGCGACTGCATGCCCGCATCCAGGTCTATCACATAGAACGTGTCCTGTTGCAGCAGCTTCCCTTGAGCAGTCAGGGTGCCCTGAAGGAGAGAGGGGCTGGAGTGAAGTGAATGAAAAACAGGGAGATGGCCACTGCCCTCTGGATCCACAGAACCTCCTCATCTGGGGATATGGACAACAGATCTGACATCAAAACTCCCAGGGCTCTAGAGACTGACTTAGAACCCACCCACTCATCCAAGGGCAGACCTTGGCCACTTTCCTGTTCACACAAGAGCCCTGGAGGGAAAGGGAAAGCAAGCTATGGGACCGCTGAGAAATAGCTCCAGGCAAACACCAGAAGGCAGGAAGTAATGTTGTTAGCTGGAAAGTCATAATCCTGGCCCTTCCTGTTTTTTGTTTTTGTTTGTTGTTTTTTTGTTTGGTTTTGGTTTTTTGAGAGAGTCTCGCTCTGTCAGCAGGCTGGAGTGCAGTGGCACAATCTTGCCTCACTGCAAACTCTGCCTCCTGGGTTCAAGCAATTCTTGTGCCTCAGTCTCTCGAGTAGCTGGGACTACAGGCGCCCACCACCACGCCCAGATAATTTTTGTATTTTTAGTAGAGACCAGGTTTCACCATGTTAGCCAGGATGGTCTCTATCTCTTGACCTCATGATCTGCCTGCCTCAGCCTCCCAAAGTGCTAGGACTATAGGCGTGAACCACCACACCTGGCCAGCCCTTCTTGTTTTTATTGAAAGGACAATAGAACGTAGGTGACACTTGGAGCTACAAGTGGCCTTTCTGTCCTCAGAGCTCTGAGAGCTGTGCCTGCCTAGCTCCTTTGCAGTAGTCCAAGACTTGGGGCATTCTCATGGCCATGAACCTTGAACTCACCTGTGGACAAAGGAAGTGATGAAGGCAGGTCCACAAATACTCCGATAAGTCACTCCCCTCTCTTCTTCAATTATTTTAGGACAGGGAAAATTCTGAAATCTTAGTTTCTAGCTATAGGCCAACAGGTAGAGTTGGTACTATAGCTAAGTCCCCATATTATATAAGCTGGTAAATGCTTTTCTAGGTCCTGTGATTCTTCTAAAAATGACTCCAGGTGGGGCGCAGTGGCTTACCCCTGTAATCCTAGCACCTTGGGAAGGCGAGATGGGTGGATCACGAGGTCAAGAGATTGAAACCATCGTGGCCAACACGGTGAAACCCGTCTCTATTAAACATATAAAAATTCGCTGAGCATGATGGGTTGTGCCTGTAGTTCCAGCTACTCCGGAGGCTGAGGCACAAGAATCACTTGAACCTGGGAGGCGGAGGTTGTGGTGAGCTGAAATTGTACCACTGCACTCCAGCCTGGGTGAGAGAGTGAGATTCTGTCTCAAAAGAAAAAAAAAATTAATAAAATAAAATTAAAATTAAAATTAAAAAAAATAAAATAAAAGATTCCAGCTGCCAGGCCACCTGACACCCAGCTGAGGAGGTAGAACCTATTTGGTTTGCCAGTTTCTGATGAGATTTTCAGAGACATCTTCACAGCTTCAAAGGGAATATGGCACACCTCAGAAAGTCTCCCCAGAATCTGTCAGAGCGACTTGCATTTCTATTGCTTTGCAATGAGAAGACCTCGACATCAGAGACGGCAATCAGTGGACCTCCTCTGAAATGCAGGTACTCTTTCTCGGGTGATGACTCTGCCCTTTGGTGCAAATGTGGACTATTCTTTCCATGTGATATCTTATTCCAAACACTACCCAGCAGAGGGGTCATTTTTCTTTTGTGTTCCTGAGTAGCACCTGCCCTCTGCTTGGATCATGGCTCCTTACTGCCAACATCAGCAGCCAAACAGGCTTATCTCTACCCTGGTCTAAAGTTAATATTAAGCCAGTGACCAGCTAGCCAGGAAAGCTCTATTAATATTACACAAGAACCTATCATGGGTTACAGCTCAGTCAGCACCAAATGGAAAGCCAGAGGATTTGAAAATGGGAGGAGGGGAGGCTGTAAATTCTCTCAAGCCCAAAGCCATGGGCTGAGGGAATAGACACTTGCTCACTGTTTCTCCCAGTTGGCTGAAGGAATGTAAAAACCAGGTTCTGGTGGCTTGATGAAAACAGGAGACAACAGTTCTTAACTTAAAACTTGATTCCATGCATGTGGGTGTCCTTATATGGACACACACATGCACATGCACATGTCCAACACAGCTCCTGTGAACTCTAACTTGGGGCAGACAACACAATCAGATGCCACTCCTCCTGCCAGTGGTCACTTCCTCCAGAGACCCAGAGAAGCACAGCCAGACTCCTGTTCAGAAAATATGGGTCTTTAAGGTTGAAGTACAAAAGGGATCTCTTGGGTTTGTTCAGAATAGCCTCAGACCTGATGTAATACCCATGGAAAAAGGACAAAACTGCACCCAGAATGACTAAGAAAAATGGTTAAGAACTCAGTGTATGTCTATCTAGTAACCCTGCTTATGCTAATGTCTCCAGCCTACTTGAGAAGACCAAGAGCCTATGAAATATGCACATTAAAAAAAGAAATGTCCACATAGTTCCTGCCACAGCAAAGAATGGAAGCCAGACAGGGACACGTGGGATGGGCTGGAAGGGCAAGGAGGAGAAGGAAATTTGGCTCAAGAATGTCATGAATCCAATGCATGAATCCAAACTTAAATATACTATCCCCCAAATTACTTATACAGTGGTATGAGTATGAGTCAATTATATCTCTGTCTTGTATCTATTCCATTTTAGTTTAGCCAGAAAAAAAAAAAAAAAAAGCCATTTATTTCTTAATTATCTCAAATTCTAGGAATCCCTTTGCCCCAAAAAGGAATAATGAAAGCTTAGGTTTTGGACTGCTGGGAAATAAAAGATCCACATCTTTCTCTAAGGGGATCAACAGCTACTAGGTACCAATCAATAATTGTGTGAGTTCCAATTTTATCATATTAATCTTAAAAACATACTATATGTGGTTAATTTATTAGGTTTGGATACGAATTAATAACAGTTATTAGGTTTAAATTAGACAGTCAATTTGCTCTTCAAAGGTTCACTGTTATGGGTTGAATTGTGTTTTCTCTCCTTCCATGTCCCTCATCAATTCCTTTGCTGAAGTCCTAGCTCCTAGGGTCCCAGATAATCAGCATGTGACCTTGTTGGGAAATGGGGTCTTTACAGAGGCAATCAAGTTAAAGTGAAGTAGTCATGAGAGTTAGCCCTAACAGAATATGATTCATGTCCATATTGGAAAAAAAAAAGACTTGGCCACAGACATAGCACAGAGGGAAAGGGGATGTAAAGACACAGGAAATGCCATGTGAACATGAAGACAGCCATCTGCAAGCCAAAGAGAAAGGCCTAGGACAGACCCCTCCCTCACAGCTCTCAGGAGGAACCAACCTGACAGTACCTTGATTTCAGACTTCTAGCCTCTAGAAATGTGGGACAATAAATCTCTGTTGTTTAAGCTGCCCAATTTATGGTACTTTGCTATGACAGCCCTAGCAAACTGGTATATTCACTTAAACTAAATCTTTGGGACACAGCCATTTCCCTGCAGACTTGATTCCCCTCTTCAAATAATAGAATTTTGTACTGTAATGTTTTAGAGCTTTAAGTATTCATTTAACTAATAAAGCCGGAACCTCCCTCTCAAAAAGTAGGTGTTCCATTCTCCTGCTCAGCTCTACTTCTATCACATAGCCCTCCTGTCACTCACAGTCCCTGCATTTATCAATCAAGAAGGGAAAGGAAGAGGTCGCTATCAGGTCTAAACACTCATAAAGAACTCTAGGTCTTTCCCAGCCTGGAAAACATGGTGAAATCTGTCTTTATAAAAAATATTGAAAAATAAGCCAGGTGTGGTGATGTGTGCTAGAGTCCCAGCTTCTCAGGAGACTGAGGTAGGAGGATTGCTTGAGTCCGGGAGGCTGAGGCTGCGGTAAGCCAGGATTGCACCAGTCTGTACTCCAGTCTGGGTGACAGAGTGAGGCCTTGTCTCAAACAAAATAAAACAAACAAAAAAACTCACTTTAGGTCTTTCTAATCTCCTTGGAATTCTGACCAAATGCTAACTTCTTATGACCTCCCTATTGCTGGACTTCCTAGAGAGATGTATCTTCCAGGACTGTGCACCAGAGAGGCCCAGGCATGAAGGCATAATGGTGAGTGAAGGAGCAGAGGCAGGACACAGGGCTTTGTGGGGAGGAAGCCTCAACAGCTCAGACTCCTCCTGCTCTGGAGACAGTGGGCTTACACACATTCTTAAAGACTCACCTCAAAGCCCTGCAGACGTCCTAGATTCATCATGTCATTGCAACGTTTGGGAACAAGGCACATTAACTCCACTGCTTTCTGTGGGAAAGAACAGTTGTAATTCTTGGTAATTCAGTGCTGGAAAACGGGGATTTCATCTCTTGTGGCTCCTTTATTCTAGGAAGGATGCTGGTTATTTATTCAGCAGGATGCTGGTTCCTGCTGTCCACTCTCAGAGAGTGTGGGCCTTTCTGTTCCAGAGGGGGAGTGTTGGTCCTCAGCACAGGGGCTCCATGTCAGTCAATGACCATATGTTGGGGGAATGTTACTCAGCCCCTCTTTTTCCTACGTTCCTGTTTTTGTTCACCAATTGCCTTGCCTTCTCAGATTTTCTTTCTTCTATTTCTTCCTGGCTGCCCAGGCAACAGCTTAGTCTGGCTGTGAAACACTTAGAAGTTTTAAACTAAAATAATATAACAGAATGGTCTGTAACCTTTCTGGATTAAAATAATCCCATGGTGACATTGTCTCAAAGGACTTCGCTTGGAAGTAGTCTACAGAGTTTGGAAAGGGAGGTGAAAATGAAATACTTTGTATGATTGACTCAAATAATTCTTGTCTTCATGAATAAAATTGCATACTGGGTCTTTGTGCAACTTACACCTAGTCTCTGAAGGATATTAAAGGGTTATCCCTTCCCACTATGTGTCACTGGGAGCCAAAAGAACACCAGTGGAGCTAAGCTCTAGTCTAGCCTAGGACAGATTTCTCGAGTTCTAGGAAACACTGTGTTCATTAACACTTGCCATTCCGTAAGCAGGTATGAAGCTGTTCACAGAGCCTCTTACTGTCTGAGAGGGGTCTCTCTGGATCCGCGTCCTCCTGAGACAATCTTTTCTCCTCTAGAGAGAGCTATCCAATACGGTTCCTAAGAACAGCAAGCATTACAAGCAGAAAACTCACCTCGATATCTGAACACTCCAAACCAGCCTTCTCACTGTATCTCAGGAAGTCCTAGCAAGTAGGGGAAGCAGGGAAGAATGTGGAAAGGGTTAAAATTAGTAAAATAGCTGGAAAAAAACTTATCATAAAAATACAATAACACCCTGGAGACTTTCCTTCCCAGTAGAGGTGGCAATGGTTTAGAGTAGCTGAGAAATGAAATTATGAGTCATGTAAGATGTAATAACATAGAGAGAACTCCCAGAATATTCAAACTTTCTTTTTTCTTTTTTTGAGACAGAGTCTCACTCTGTTGTCCAGGCTGGAGTGCAGTGGCACGATCTCGGTTCACTGTAACCTCCACCTCCCAGGTTCAAGTGATTCTCTTGCCTCAGCCTCCTGAGCAGCTAGGATTATAGGCATGTGCCACCACGTCCAGCTAATTTTTGTATTTTTAGTAGAGACAGTGTTTCGCCATGTTGGCCAAGCTGGTCTCAAACTCCTGACCTCAGGTGATCCATCCACCTCAGTCTCCCAAAGTGCTGGGATTACAGGCATGAGCCACTGCACCCAGCCCCAAAATTTCAAAGCTATGGGAGAAGGAAGAGTGAGGGGGAGAGAGGATGAAAGGAAAGGGGGATTGTGACAAGAAAGACAGAAAGAAAAGTTAAGTCTCTCTTTTTTATTTAGCCTCCTAATGCCATGAGATGAATCAAGTTGAGCCATTGTTTAAAATATAATTAGGCCGGGCACAATAGCTTATGCCTGTAATCTCAACACTTTGAAAGGCCAGGAGTTTGAGACCAGCCTGAGCCATATAGTGAGACCCTGTCTTGACCAAAAAACAAAAAATTAGCCAGGCAGTGTGTTATGCAATTGTAGTCCTAGGTACTCGGGAGGCTAAGAAGGGAGGACCACTTGAGCCCAGGCATTTGAGGCTGCAGTGAGCTATGATTATGCCACTATACTCCAGCCTGGGGGACGGAGTAAGACCCTGTCTCAAATATATATATATATATATGACCCTGTCTCAAATATATGTATATAATTTTAGGTATTGCTTATCTAAGGTTTTTAAAGCCTTACCTTTCCCTTTCTCCCTGTATTTCACTCTGATTTTATATTCTTATTATTTTTTAAAGGTATCAAGTCAACAACTGCGGCAAAGCAAGAACGTGAATTGAGAAAAGAAAATCAAGTAACAACGCACCTAAAGGGAGAACAGCCATGCAGTTTATCTGGGGGCAAAGCTGACAAAGTAACCAGCAGACGGATGAAAGTTCCCATGTCCCCACTACCCGTCCCACTGTTCACAGTCCTTTGGGACAGTGTGGCGGAGGCAGAGCCCCTAGATCTACTGCTAACCTGTCCTAGGCTTGAGGGACCCTTCTTCAGCCCTGACCCAGGCTCCCAGCTTCTTACCTTGAGGAGCAACTGGTATTTTGTTATTCTCTGAATGGGCTTGATGAGGAAGTCACTCAGTGTCAGCCTCTGATTTATCTCCTGTTTTACCTCCTGAAACACAAGAAGCAATATTAGAAAAAAAAGGAACTAAAGAACTGGGGTGCTCTGAATTAGGTTCAAAGGCACGGATGACAGGTCTGCATGTTTTCCAATGAAGCTGAAGAATCTTTAAGTAATGTGAGAGATAAAATTGCCTAGATGACAGTTCACCTGTTATGAACAACACATAATACACATCACCACTGGCTTCCTGCCTTCTTCCTGTGCTTTTACAGCAAGTACTTCCACACCTTGGTCTTTGCCCCAGTTCTGGGAGACAAGCTGGAAGAGCCTTATTCTCACCACTCCTTCAGGGCAAAGGCAGGGAAAAGGGGCTTCTCCTAGGACACACAAGCCTGTGGAGCCTAGCCCTAAACTTAGATCCCCAAACACTCAGCTGAGCGCTCTTTCTAAGTGATGGTGCTGCCCTTCTCCCAGCAAAATAAATCCTTACAGGCTAGGCCAAGCAGAGACTAGGAAGGCTGCAAACCCCTAAACCAACAGAAGGTTCCTCAGTAAGCGGTCGCTGGGGGGACTGGTGGGCGCAATCTGCTCTATGGTCTCTTAAGAAGAACTGGAGCTTCTCAAACCGTCTCTGTGCTCAGACTTATTCCGCAAATGGGGGACTTCTCAAATCAGAACTGGACGGGGCCACCCCAGCCCCTCTCAAGCAAAGGTGCTCATGAGAATTTAGCTATGAAGCTACTTCTCTGTTGAGGCAGCTGTGGATGGATGCTGTCTGATAGTTCTGAAAGTGGCTATCTTGGCCTCAGTTTTCCCCCCACCCCAATTCAGCAAAGCCTGCACAGCTTACCTCAAAGTAGCCGTCATACTCAGCAACGATGTACTCTGAGCGTGGCTTATTCTGACAATACCACACGTAGATGTGCAGCTTCCGCTCCTGAAAGAGCAGAGAGAGACATGTGGACAGTCAGGCATCTTGTGTCTTTTGTTTAGTCTCAGAGTGCCGTGCTGGCCTCCACGTGGACAAAGGACAAAGGTGCACCTGGGGACACAACAAGGCAGCTGAATATCAGGGATATAAGTGTGGTAGGCAAGAGCCACTTTCCAAATCACCAAGAAGGTTAAAAAAAAAAAACAAAAACCAAAAATACTCAGAGAGGGGTGAGGAGGAAGGTCAGTCAAGAACGGCAGAAGAGAAGAAATTGAAGAAATTTTATTTATTAATTTTCTGAGATGGGGTCTCACTCTGTCACCCAGGCTGGAGTGCAGGGTGGGGCCATCATGGCTCACTGCAGCCTCTACCTCCCAGGCTCAAGTGATCCTCCTGCCTCAGCCTCCCAAGTGGCTAGGACTACAGGCATGTGCCACCAGCCTGGTTAATTTTAAATTTTTTGTAGAGACAGGCGTCTTGCTATATTGCCCAGGCTGGTCTCAATGATTGGGTTTAAGCAATCCTCCCATCTTGGCCTCCCAAAGTGTTGGAATTACATGTGTGAGCCACTGTGCCTGGCCAGAATTTTAAAGTGAATGTCAATGAGTCTAGTGAAGGAGTTGGGGAGGAGGTGATGGGAGACACTCACATGCTTAATAAAGAGCTGTGCCAATCTGTCTTGCTCCTGGATACACTTTTCCAGTTCCGCCAGGAAAAAACTAAAAGGAGAAAGAGGGTAAGAGAAGGAAGCCACATTGTTCAGAACTGTGCTATTTCTCAATAATAAGATAAGTGACAGTAGGCTCTCCCCAAGCCCTACCCCTTGAGTCAGATGCAGGAAGAGGACTCGAGGCCTGGGTTCCCAGGACACTGGATCCTTGGGGCAGCATTAATACTTACTCCTTATGCCAGTCATAAATCTGATGAATATTTCCAAACACGATTTTGTCCTTTCCTCGCATATCCTCAGGGACACCCTTTTCTTCTATTCTCTTCATGAAGCCCTGCAGCAGCAAAGGCAATGGTTAGTAACATATTTTCACAGGAAAGCTTTCTGGGCCATGCCACACACCACAGCACCCCTGTGAGCCCACACTCTCTGCAGGAGTCTGAGGACAAATGCTTCTATCATTTCTCACTATTCAACCAGGTCTTTTACCCCCACCCCTCATGCAGAGCAATAGACAAAACTTTTACAAGTTTCTGGATCCCCTTCTTTGTCTCCAGTTCCCTTAAGAAAGCAGAGCACAAAGAAAACAACAATGTGTCCCTCTTCCTTCTCCTAATTCAAGTTAATCAGGACTGTAAAGGCTCAGAACTAGATATGTCTGGCCTAGAGATAATTCTTAATGGCTGGGGGTGGTGGCTCATGCCTATAATCCCAGCACTTTGGGAAGCCAAGCTGGGAAGATCACCTGAGGTCAGGAGTTCAAGACCAGCCTGACTAAACATGGTGAAACCCCACCTCTACTAAAAATACAAAAATTAGCTGGGCATAGTGGTGGGCACCTGTAATCCCAGCTACTTGAGAATCTCTTGAACTTGAGAGGTGGAGGTTGCAATGAGCTAAGATCATGCCATTGATCAACACTCCATCTCAAGAAAAAAAAAAAAAAGCCTTAATATATTAATACTTTAGACTCTATAAAATGTGATCATATAGAATTTCATTTCTGCTTTAAAATCAGGTTTTAAGGTTGCACAGGTAGCATTATCCCTATCTGACAGATGAGAAAACTCAGGCATCCAGTGTTAGATGATGACTTGTCTCATAATTGCACCACTGATGTCTCACTTCCCTGCATTTCAGCCTCCCAGTCTCCAGATTCTTTTGTCTGCTACTCCTCGGCTGGACTGCATATGGAAACTGTTGTAACTCTTCCACCCCGCAGCCCCGCAGAAAGATGAGAATAACTTTCCATAAATTAGAATTCAGATCTTCTATATGCCTGGTTAATCTGTTTATCTAAGGTTCAGGATAAGCAAATACAAAACCCTGGGTCAGCAGATTTCATAGGATGGGGACTCAGGCCAAATGTAAGGAACCAGCAGGCAGTGTAGGCATTAGGCATAGAATTTTTAGACTCCATGTTCTTTCAGGATGATTAACAATAGGGCTCTAAGCTATCCATATTATCCATTTACTTTCTCACGCCCTTGTTCATCCAAGTGTCTAAGTTCTTTTAAGTGAATCCCTACAGAACTAGAGCTATTTAATGTATTACCAAGTTGACTCCTAGCTGTGGATCTATCAACCTTGCTCATTGGTGAGTTTTTCTTTCATCTGTCTTCTTGCTAGCTATAACACTTATCCTTAAAATCTATGGAAAAGTATAAGCCCTAAGATTCCACTAAAATCGACCTGTTTGGCCAGGTGTGGTGGCATGTGCCTGTAGTCCCAGCTACTCAGGAGGCTGAGGCTGGAGGATCGCTTGAGTCCAGGAGTTCTGGGCTGTAGTGTGCTATACCAATTGGGTGTCCGTACTAAGTTTGGCATCAATACAGTGATCTCCCGGAAGCGGAGGACCACCAGGTTGCCTAAGGAGTGGTGAACTGGCCCAGGTTGGAAATGGAGCAGGTCAAAACTCCCATGCTGATCAGTAGTGGGAGTGCACCTGTGAATAGCCACTGCACTCCAGCCTGGGCAACATAGCAAGACCCTGCCTCTTAAAAAAAATAATAGAAAAAAAAAAAAAAAGAATGACCTGTTTGGCCAGGTACAGTGGCTCATGCCTATAATCCCAGCACTCTGGGGGGGCCATTGCAGGCAGATCAAAGTCAGGAGATCGACACCATCCTGCCTAGCATGGTGAAATTTTGTCTCTACTAAAAATACAAAAAATTAGCCAGGTGTGGTAGCATGTGCCTGTAGTCAGTCCCAGCTACTTGGGAGACCGAGGCAGGAGAATTGCTTGAACCTGGGAGACAGAGGTTGCAGTGAGTCAAGATCACACCACTCTAGCCTGGGCAACAGAGCAAGACTCCATTTAAAAAAAAAAAAAAAAAAAAAAAAAAGAATGACCTGTTTTATGCCTACATGGCTCATAACTCTGAAGTCCACATAGTTAAATACCAAAGAAAAGCTCTTAAGACAATAGCTTGGTCCCCTAAAACAAAGTGGAATGAGCTCCACTTGAATCAAGAGGCTCCCCAAAATGCTGTAACATTTGGGCCCCTACTTCCCTTTAAATATCTTATTTCAAGGGGAAAAGAAAAACATTGCCTACATATTTTGCTTATTACCATTTTTAGTTTCATTTCTGCCACTGCGTACACAGAGTAAAGTACATGTAACCGTCAGATTAAAACACCTTGGCCTAGGTAGGGCCCAATGTGCTCCTGGTTGGATGACCACAAACCCACCCTAAACCCTCTACTTACCTCGACCACAATGCCCAGATCCTTGACATAGTCTTTCTCAGTCTGAACCAGCTCATTCAGGACAAACCTGAGCAGGAGATTAAGAACAATGAGTGTTCCTCTTCATTGTCAAGCCAAAATCTTCACTTAAGTTCACAGAAAAGTTACTTCGACACCTTTACAAAAAGACCCCCTAAAACACCCACACTTATCTCCTGGGAAAGGTGCTTACAGATGCTCTCCCTACAGAAGGTCCTACTCAAGGGCTGAGGACACCAAGGCCAGAAAGGATTTCCCCAGGTGACATACAATAGTCAGATTGAAAAATGACACTCAGCACCTAGCATTCTTCTTTCTATTCTTCACATCTTTCTTCCTCACTTACAACTGAACAATTGTACAGACAGAGGGCAGAAAGAATGATAACCATTTTGGCAAAATTGAGTTCTGAAAGCTTTGAGGCCAAGGGGTGCACATGAGACTTTTCTTTCTTCATTTCAGTTCCACTCTTCACTTAACAAGAGGAGAAAGACATTTGATTACCAACCTGTGAGCCTCCAAGGCACGAATGGATATCAAGTGAAGCTTTTAAGATATAGAAGCTGCCATTATTTAGATAGGTTTCCATAGTAACTGGCCTGGAAAATCCCCAGTCAAGGCCAGAAAAGACTGCAGACGTTCCAAAATCACACCTTTAATGCAGCACTGCCGTCTCCAGGTTGCAGGGTTTAACAATTACAAGGACATTTGCTCTCTTGGTTTCTTTTTTGCTAATTCTTTCTACCATTTACTATGTGCCACTCCCTTCATCTGGGTTTTCTCATGCTTATAATAAGGTAGGTATTATAAAGCCTATTTTATATAAATGAAAATGCAGAGACAGAAAGATTAGGTAGCCTGACCATGATTACAAAGTGAGCAGCAGAGCTAGGATTTGAACCCAGTTGTGTAAGAGTCCAAAGACCATGCTCTTTCACAGCAGCCCCCTGCCTGGAAAACTACTCTGACTGGCTCTTGGGAGTCCACACAAACTCAAAACACAAA
This sequence comes from Sapajus apella, assembly GCF_009761245.1. Taxonomy (NCBI): domain Eukaryota; kingdom Metazoa; phylum Chordata; class Mammalia; order Primates; family Cebidae; genus Sapajus; species Sapajus apella. Next base: position 1,017,671 of record NW_022437118.1, read on the forward strand.
CCCAGATACTCTTTTCTGTCTTCTGTCCAGACACTAAAGAGCTTTACATAAAATGTTAATGGTTGTGCACAGGGGCAGGGTGGTGCTGTGCAACCTACTGGGGTCAAATGCTTCCAATCTGATTTGAATGAGTTTTGCCTCGGACCACACAATTGCATTTTGGACCCAAGTAGCAGAAGGGATTAAATTCCGAGATGTCCAAGTGGGACCCCAGCATAAGGGTTATAACCATTTTGAAACCAGGAAGCAATTGGTCTGAAATTCTTGCTCTGTATAGTCCCAGAAGCCACCACATTCCTGGGGTCTGGGGCCTCTGGGCAATGGGGAGGAAGGAAGCAGAGGAGCACACGCTTCTTTATCAGTGCACCCAGCGCTTCCAGCAGCTCCCTCTCCAACACAGACAATCATGTGTTTTAGGCCACAGGAAGCAACTGGCAAGGCCAAATAAAAGCATTTAAATATATCTTTACCATGGCCCAAGTTAATGCCTGGTAGAAAGTGGCAAAAGAAAACCCACAGGAAAGTTAGAGTGAGAATGTGGGGCTGGCATTGCCCTCTGGAGATGAAGTCTAGCTCTCTGTCTCCAGGAGATATTTTTATCCTAAGCTATTTGCTGACAGTTGAGGGTTATCTTTGGCTTCTCAGCCTCTAGAGAAGGGAACTGTATTAGGTGCTGCTAGTGGACCTAGCATCTCTTCCCTTGAAGGGTTAATGAAGTACCTGGGGAGATCATGACATATTAAAAGACAGTCTGAAAAGTGACATGAAGAATTTAAATTGCACGCATCGCAAGGCAGGGCACAATTAATTGCCAAATGAATTGACAGGCATTTTTTTTCATAAGTTCTTATTATAAGTTATTTACAAGCAAATGTTATTCTTTGGTCCAACTAAAATTATTTTAGCTACAGGTTAGAACCACTTCTAACCTCCTTTTACAGTGATGGGGAATGGCTGGCCTTCCACAGAAAATCCCTTAGATCCATTGCACTGGCTGTTCTCTCTCCTGAGAACACTTTTTCTCCATGGCTAATTCCTTACCTCCCTGGTCTCTGTGCAAATGCCAGGGCAATTTAAAGTTATAACACGGCCTCATTTATTCTCTGAATCTCCCTTACACTGCTCTATTTTTTTCTTTTTCTTGCTTCCAACAAACTACATAATTTGTTTATTATCTGATTTCTCCCACTAGAATTTAAACTTGTCATGAGAGCGAAGACTTTTGTTGTTATTATTTGTCTTATTTACTGATGTATCCCACTGACAGTACACAACTGGTGTTTGATCAGTATTTGTTGAATGAATGACTAAAACTTGAAGACAAGTAACTGCATTCTCAACTTCTTTCTTCTCCTGGACAAATGACTATTTGTGTCCATCTCTTCTCCATGGAGTTCTCATTTAACCCTTTGATGTCCTGCTGCCATCTTCTGGATTGAGTCTTGGTTCGCTACACCCCTCAGCCTCTGACCTCACATATGGTTTATAGTGAAACACCCACCCTTTCGTCATGGCCATAAAGTACAGCAGGATAGAATAAGGATGAGACATAGTAAGAGGAATGAGACACTCTAACAGCTGCATTTGCAAGACAGCTCAGGATGTGAAGAGGTGTGGATTTTGGCAAGAATGAGAAGAGGGAGAAGAGATCAGTAAAGTGGGCAAAAGAGAAAGTAAACTTTTGTGGTCTTTGTATCTGGGCAATGGCTTGAGTGACTGCTCAAAGGCCAGTTCAAGCTATATGCTAAGAGTAGTGACTGGCTTTGCCCAAGGTCACCTGTGACCTCAGAGGTCCCCTTTCTGACTTAAGCTTTGCTTTGGCTTGACAAAAGACAACAGCTGCAACTCTGCCTCATCAGTAACAACAACCTGAGAAGCTAAGAAGACTCAGCTTTGTACAAGTCCTAGGAAATTTCTCTTTGGGAATGGCATTTCTCAACCTCTATTCTATTCACCAACTTCTTAGGGATTCCCCTGAGTACTCACAAAGTTGAGGGGACAAATATGGAATTACAGGATTTACATGCTACTTGTTCATCTCCACTATGAAGTGATAGCCCTGCTTTCACGCCAGGACTTCACTATGATGTTCTCACTTTTGTTTCCTAGGAAACAAAAAGTCATAAATAGTCATAAATAGACACTTTGTACATTTCCACGTAGCAGAAGGACCTAGCCTCACTTATTTTTGCTAGTTTTTATGTCTGTGGCCAGGCTAAAGGAGTGATGAATTTGAGAGAGAAGGGCAGGCTAATTAACAACAGGGAGGGACCCTTCACACCTACCTTCCCAATTCTCACAACTGCTTATAATCTCTCACATGCTGAGCTATGTCTAAGACTTATTACTAGCTCTGATTGCAACAGAAGCAGACTCTAGGGTTTTAGAGTCAAACCCTAAATAAGAAAACAAAAGTTGGCCGGGTGCGGTGGATCCTGCCTTTAATCCCAGCACTCTGGGAGGCTAAGGCAGGAGGATTACTTGAGGCTAGGAGTTCCAGACCAGCCAAGGCAACAAAGTGAGACTCCATCTCTACAAAAAATAAAATAATTAGTCAGGCATGGTGACGCACACCTGTAGTCCCAGCTACTTTGGAGGCTGAGGTGGGAGGATCCCTTGAGCCCAGGAGGTCAAGGCTGCAGTAAGCTATGATCAGGCCACTGCGCTTTAGTCTGGGTGACCAAGCAAGACCCTGTCTCAAAGAAAAAAACAAAAAAACAAAAAAATAAAAGTTTTGGAGGAGTTCTGCTTTTGTACTAGCGGTATCTGGTATATTCTTGATCAGCTCAAATAATAGATTGATTTCATATCACATAGATAACTCTTGCATAACATGGATTTTTTTGCATTATGAATTATATTTTACCACTAACTATTCAAAGTGGAGAAGAAGTTCTCTTGGAACTAATCCCAGAAACAGATGCAAAATTAAAACCTTTGGAGAAGGAGTAGAGACAGGACCTGCTTGGTGGTATAACAGCTCCTTTCTCTATATATAACTTCTACATTTGGGGAAATTATTTCTTAGGTGACCTCTGTAGACTTTCTGCCATGGCTAGAGATTCTCTGATTCTATAGGCCCTCAGTAATATAGTCTCATGGTTTCCTCAACTTTGCCATTTTCCTTTTATTACCACATTTTAAATTTCTAACAGACCTATAACCACACTTTGTCAGTAATAGCTACTATCTCAGAATATACTTTAGCCTAAACTTCATTCAAGTCAGTGCCAAAGTGGCTCAATGTTTATCAGTACTATGCTGTACAGATCTGGGTCTCCTTTACATTGAATGAACGATGTCAGTAGAAACAGCATGGGGAATCCCTCTCAAATTCTCCCCAACCTTTGCCCCCGTCCACCGCACTCACATGTGCACCAGGGAAGAATATGGGGAAGCCACTTACATCCTGCCTCTCAGGGCCTTGGCTTTCTGTTCTTCTTCCAGGTTTCTAGGAGGAGTGGGTTGGGCCATCCCCTCATTCAGGCAGCCTGCAGGGTCTTTCAAGCTTCCCCGGTATGACCCTCCTTCTAGACTCTGAAAAGAGAGAATAAACAGCCTTAGAAAAGTGTACTTTGAAAAGTCATTTGGAATCCCTGTGTCCTTCAAGCCTAGCCACAGACAACATGGAAAATCAGTAGCCAAGGCTACTCTCACCAAACCACAGTGAAGCACTAGCAGACCAGTGACTTTATCCTCCTGCAGCAGGGAGCCCAGAGCTGCCACCTTCTCAGGCAACCGGGATGTACTTGGCACCTATGTGCTGCCAGTTTCCCAGACATAATGAAATTGTTGAAGTGACTATCTCTAGGTAAGAGCTCCAGAGGTAATGCTAATTATTACAATTCTATATAAAATACGCAGTTAGAAATGAAAACACATTTTGAAAAGGGTGAATATGGTACTCTACAGGGAACTAAGAGTAAAAAAAACCCTAAATTTGAATCCCAGATCTGCTAGTCACTGAATGATTTATGTGAAATAGCTAAAATTGTTCCATGCTTCAATTTTTCTCAGTTTTCAAATGAGAACTTCCCTCTCTACAGATTTCTAAGGAAAAGGCAGAGATAATAGCTATACAACCCCTTTGAAAAGTTAAAAACGTCTTATGATGATGAGATTGGTTTTTCCCTGGCCCCATGGATGGAACTGCCAATAATAAAAATACTCAAAATAGAGTCAATCTTAACCCTTTTACAAGTGTCTTGGAAGAAGGATTATTCAGTGACATTTAGCATTTCATTATGCAAACTGGCAGAAGCAATGTGGATACACAGAAAGGCTGGAGAGTAAGGTCAAGTTGAGCAACTGTAAAACAAATAATGAGAGACAAATCTAAGGCTATATTCTTCTTTATTATTATTACTTTACTTTAGAGACAGGGTCTCACTTTGTTGCCTAGGCTCGTCTCGAACTCCTGGGCTCAAGTGATCCTCCCGCTTCAGTCTCCTAAAGTGTTGAGATTACAGGCATGAGCCAATGCATCCAGCCAGAATATGTATGTATGCATGTATGTATGTATGTACATATGCATGCATGTATCTGTCTGTCTGTCTATCTAACTATCTAGCTATCTATTTATTTATTTGGAGAGAGGGTCTAACTCTATTGCCCAGGCTGGAGTGCAGTGGTGCAATCATGGCTCACTGTAGCCTTAATCTCCCAGGCTCATGGCTCACTGCAGCCTTGACCTCCTAGGCTCAACCAATCTCACCTCAGCCTCCTGAGTAGCTGTGACAGGCATGCACCACCATATCCAGCTAATCAGGTTTTTTTTTTTTTTTTTTTGGAAAGACAGGGTCTCATTACATTGCCCACGCTGGTCTTGAACTCCTAGGCTCAAGTGATCCTTGCACTTCAGACTCTCAAAGTGCTGGGATAACAGGTGTAAGACACCGTGCCTGGCCCTAAACTGCTGTTACAAGATGCCTGTCTAAATAAGCCACTGCTGCTGACAGAAACAGTTTCATTTAGTAGTTTTTGAAAACATTAGCCCTAAGGTTAAAGTCACAAAGATTTTAAAAAGAGCAGCCCAAAAAGGTAGTAGGAAGTAAAAGCTTCAGCCTAGCCTCAGTGAGCTGCACTTGGAGTATTTGCCACAATGCTCTTAGTTGCTCTATTTTAACATAGGCTAAACAGAGGTAGAAAAGAAAGGTCCAGAGAAATAAAAAGTGAAATGAGGTTCCTGATGGGCCACTGTATAAGAAAAGATGGAGAATATAAAGACTTGAATCTGAAAAACATAACACTAAGTAGAGATATCAAACTTCTTCCACCCCCCCACCCCCAAACTGACAAAATGTGCCCAGGGCTACATATGAATTTGTTACCAACACTAGAAACTGGAACTAAGAGGACAGGGTCTTCAAACTCAAGAGAGATAATTTCTTTTAACTTCAGATAAAGGTATTCACAGAACAAGTAATCAGTCATGGACGTTGTTATATCCAGAGCAGCAGCATAGACTAAAAATATGGAAAGGTCAAGAAGGGTTTAGTGAAATTTATAGATACAGGATCTGTAACCTGCTATTAAGGAAATGAGAGTGTCTGGTGCTGAGGCTTGACAACCAAGCACACAGGCAGGCTTTCCAATGATATGTCTCCTGGTGCCATCACCAGAGACAGACTTCCGGGCAGATGAGCCCAGCTGGTGATTGATCTGATTACATGCCTTTTACTTCCCCTTCTTTCTCCCCATTGTCCTGTTTCAGCCTTTGTTCTGCAGCCTGTTGAGTGTAGCATGGTGACTGCAATGCCTGGGAAACAAGTCTTGGTTTATAGACTTGCTTGACCATTAGATGTTACTGAAATTCATTCACAGTTCCATCTCTTTGCCCTTAAAAGAAATGAGTGCTTTCCTCTAGTGGATTTCTGCTCAGTGTTCTCCTCTGTGCTCCTGCCCCTTCCCAGGGTGACATCTCTGCCCATAGGCACTCCCATGGAGCATCCAGCTTTGTGTGGTCCACTTTCAACCTTTCTATAGAACAATGAACATCTGAGAAGTCCATTATGTCAAATGGGGAAATACTTTCATCTCCTTCTACCTGACCTGTTCTATGAGCAAAGCAGCCCAAGCTGTCTCCAGGGGAGGACTCTCTGGGATGGCAACAGTGAGAGAAGGACGAGAGAAAGAAAGAATTTGGCTTAAGCTACATGCTAGGCAGTCTGCCTAAAACAGCGGGTTTGACTTTAGTGCTTGTAGTAAAATTCAAGAGTGACTGCCCCTGAAGACCTAGCTACCTAAGCTAGAGTTGGGATACTGAGCTCCAGCTAAGGGCAACTAGGGTTGACCTAAAATTGTCTGTACTGTTCCTGAAAGAAAACAGGCAGTGGTGGCCAGGTTTCTGCCATAGTGAGGACTTCTGCCCCAACTGGAGTTCAGGGGCCAAACAGTCTCAGAGGACAAAGGAAAAGGCATATGGGGATGGAACAACAAATGTTCCCATAGTCGGTCCAAGGTTGGGGAATAGAAATGCAAATAGATTCAAATATGTGATGAAGAATGGAGGAAGGTCATCCCCATATTTAAAATGAGCATATTTCCTGGGCATTGGCTCTGGGATCATATACTCATAACCTGCCCCTCCTCTGGGCACCTATAAACACTCTTTACATACTCCCTGCACAGCATTCATCACATAGTATGGTAATCACTGATTTGAATTCAGGCAAATATTTATTGAACATCTACTACATGCTAAATATTTGCAAAGTGCTGGAGAAATGAGGATGAATAAGGCAAAGCTCCCTACCCTCCATAAGCTAAGACAAAATGGGCATTGTTTTAGAGAGACAGGGTACAATGGAGGAAGAACAAAAGGAGCAGGTGGCTCTGTGGTGGGGTGGAGAAGGAAAGAAGACTTAACGGAAGAGGGAATGTTTGAACTGAGTAAGGATAAATGAAGAGTTTCACTGGATGTGCCAATGGGAGGACATTCCAGACAGGATCAGCACTGTGAGTATAGGGTGAAGGAGCAAGTGACATGGGGCAGCCTGGGAAGGTGAAAGTAGCCTGGTGTGGGCAGAGTACAGTGTGAGGGAAGGGGGTTGGCAAGGAACTATGTGTTCTGTGAGTCTGCATGAGCAGGTGTTAAAGGAGAAGGTGAGGAGTGAAAAGAGAATTCTAGAGAAGTCTGTAGGGATCAGATCATAATGAACCTTGTCTGCATGGCATTAAGAAGTAGAGACTTGGCCAGGAATGGTGGCTTACCCCTCTAATGCCAGCACTTTGGGAGGCTGAGGTGGGAGGATTGTTTGAGCTCAGGGGTTTGAAACTAGCCTGGGGAACACAGCGAGACACCATCTCCATTAAATAAAAAATTAAAATTAAAATAAAGAAGTAGAAACTTTACCTTCTCAGACTAATGATGGGACAGTTGTAAACAGGAAAAGACATGTTTTGATTTAAGTCTTAGAAATGTCATTCTTAATGTTCCAAAGAAACTTTCATAATTTGGGACAATGTCTCTGATATGACAGTAAAGAGAAATAGAACTTAAACTAGTATTCTATGATTAACTATACTATTTTTAAAAGGGTCTAGGAGAAAATATACCAAAATTTCAACATTGAGTATGTCTAGATGATGATTTATGTTTATACTCTTGTCATTTTTCCAAATTTTTTTTAATAAGCATGTTTCTTTTATTAGTCAGAAAAAGAACTATTAATTAAAAAAAAAGAAAAAGGAAAAGAATACAGGCGCAGTGGCTCACGTCTGTAATCCCAACACTTTGGGAGGCCGAGGTGGGTGGATTACCCAAGGTCAGGAGTTAGAGACCAGCCTGGCCAACAGCACGAAACCCTGTCTCTACTAAAAATACAAAAATTAGCTGAATGTGGTGACACATGCCTGTAGTCCCAGCTACTTGGGCGGCTGAGGCAAGAAAATCACTTGAACCTGGGAGGTGGAGGTTGCAGTGGGGCGAGATCATACCAGCGCACTCCAGACTGGGTGACACAGCAAGTTTGTCTCCAAAAAAAAAGAAAAGAAAGATCCCTCCAGAAGTCACACAGAGAGATGTCAGACAAAAATCTGAGAAAAAATGATTGCCAACAGTCCAGGGAGGAGAGGATTTTGAGCATTAGCCCTAGACACTGCAAGCTCCATATAAGGAAAACTGTGTTTGATCTCAAAGCCTGGTGCACAGGAGGACTCCAAGAATTTATTAAATATGCTATGTAACTCTTGGGAAGAGATCAAAGCTCATGTGATGAGACAATGGGTAAGCCGGCTGGTCCAATACCACCTACCACACCAACCAATCACCCCTTAGTTGCTCCTCTTTAATAAAAAATTTGCACATCACAACTGTTAGGATGGCTATCATAAAAAAAAATAAGAGACTGGGGTTTGATTTCCTGACGGGGAGGCAGCAAAAAATAAAAATCAAAAGTAAGAGATAACAAATGTTGGCAAGGGTGTGAGAAAAGTGAACACTAGTACACATTGGTGGGAATGTAGATTTGTGTTGACATTTTGGAAAACAGAATGGAGGTTCCCAAATCAATTAAGAATAGAATTATCATATGACCCAATAATCCCTCTTCTGGGTATAGACACAGAGATAATGAAGTCAGCTCTTCTTCTTTTTTTTTTTTAATTTTTTTTTCTTTCATTCAAGACGGGGTTTCACCGTGTTGGTCAGGCTGGTCTTGAACTCCCGATCTCAGGTGATCCGCCCGCCTTGGCCTCCAAAGTGCTTGGATTACAGGCGTGAGCCACCACGCCTGGCCAGCTCTTCTTAAAATATCTGCAAGTTCATTGCAATATTATTTACGATAGTATGATATGGAAACACCTATTTAATAAATGGTATTGGGAAAACTGGCTAGCCATATGCAGAAAACTGAAACTGGACCCCTTCCTTATGCTTCATACAAAACTTAACTCAAGATGAATTAAAGACTTAAACATAAGACCTAAAACCATAAAAACCCTAGAGGAAAACCTGGCAATACCATTCAGGTCACAGGCATGGGCAAAGACTTCATGACTAAAGCACCAAAAGCAATGCTAACAAAAGCCAAAAATGACAAATGGGATCTAATTAAACCAAGGAGCTTCTGCACAGCAAAGGAAACTATCATCAGAGTGAACAGGCAACCTAAGGAATGGGAGAAAATTTTGGCAATGTGTCCATCTGACAAAGGGCTAATATCCAGAGTCTACAAAGAACTTAAACAAATTTACAAGAAAAAAACAAACAACCCCCGAAAGTGGGCAAAGGATATAAACAGATACTTCTCAAAAGAAGACATTTATGCAGCCAACAAACATATGAAAAAATGCTTATCATCACTGGTCACTAGAGAAATGCAAATCAAAACCACAATGGGATATAATCTCACGCCAGTTCGAATGGCAATCATTAAAAAGTCAGGAAACGGATGCTGGAGAGAATATGGAGAAATAGGAATGCTTTTTACACTGTTGGTGGAAGTGTAAATTAGTTCAACCATTGTGGAAGACAGTGTGGCAATTCTTCAAGGATCTAGAACCAGATATATCTTTTGATCCAGCAATCCCATCACTGGGTATATACCAAAGGATTATAAATCATTCTACTATAAAGACACATGCACATGTATGTTAACTGCAGCACTATTTGCAATAGCAAAGATTTGGAACCAACCCAAATGCCCATCAGTGATATACTGGATAAAGAAAATGTGGCACATATATACCACGGAATACTATGCAGCCATAAAAAAGGATGAGGTCATGTCCTTTGGAGGGACATGGATGAAGCTGGAAATCATTATTCTCAGCAAAGTAACACAGGAACAGAGAACCAAACACCACACGTTCTCACTCATAAATGGGAGTTGAACAATGAGAACACATGGACACAGGGAGGGGAATATCACACACTGGGGCCTGTTGGGGGGCTGGGGGATGGGGAAAGATAGCATTAGGAGAAACACCTAGTGTAGATGACAGGTGGATGGGTGCAGCAAACCACCATGACACGTATATACCTAGATAACAAGCCTACAGGTTCTGTACATGTATTTCAGAACTTAAACTATTAAAAAAAAAAAAAAAAAAGGCCGGGCGCGGTGGCTCAAGCCTGTAATCCCAGCACTTTGGGAGGCCGAGGCGGGTGGATCACGAGGTCAAGAGATCGAGACCATCCTGGTCAACATGGTGAAACCCCGTCTCTACTAAAAATACAAAAAACATTAGCTGGGCATGGTGGTGTGTGCCTGTAATCCCAGCGACTCAGGAGGTTGAGGCAGGAGAATTGCCTGAACCCAGGAGGCGGAGGCTGCGGTGAGCCGAGATCGTGCCATTGCACTCCAGCCTGGGTAACAAGAGCGAAGCTCCGTCTCAAAAAAAAAAAAAAAGGAGATCCTGCCATTTGTCACAACACAGATGGACCTGAAGGACATTATGCTGCATGAAATAAGCCAGATACAGAAAGAAATATGTTGTATGATCCCATTTATATGTGGAATTTTTTTTAAAAGTTCAAAATATACACAAAAATATATCCAAATAGAAAATAAAACAGTAGTTACCAGCAAGGTGGAGAAAGCAGCTAGGAAACTGGGACATGTAGGTCAAAGGATACAAAGTAGCAAATCTGTAGCATAAACAGGTCTAGAGACATAATCTACATCAGGATTATCACTAATAATATTGTATTTGGAATTTTTGTTAAATAAGTAGATTTAGCTACTTTTTAGGTACTAATTTAGACTTCCACCAAAATTTTATTTAACTAAAATCTAAATTTTAGCTACTCTTATCACACATATGCAAAAAAGTAACTATGTGGGATGACAGATATGTTCACTTGCTTCACTACAGTAACCATTCTACCATCTAGGTGTATCCCTTAACATCATGTTGTAAGCCTCAAATATAGACAATAAAATTTATATAAAAAATAACATACGGCCATGGCTGGCACTGTGGGAGGCTGAAGCGGGAGGATTACTTGAGCTCAGGTTCAACACCAACCTAGGCAACAAAGTGAGACCTCGTCTCTGCTAAAAATAAAAAAATATAAAAAAATCAGCTGGTTATGGCAGGACATGTCCATAGTCCCAGCTACTCAAAAGGCTGAAGTGAAAGGACTGCTTGAGTCCGGGAGATCAAGGCTGCAGTGAGCCAAGATCAAGCCACTGCACTTCAGTCTGGGCGACGGAACGAGATCCTATCCCCAAAAAACTGAACAACAATAACTGAAACCTTATGTAATATTCTGTAGACAAAAAGCATTAGATCTAAGTCATTCCTAGGCAAACCGGTGGTGGGTATAGGGACAATACAGAGCTGAAAAGCTGAAGTCTGGATTTTCAAGGCCAATGACATTTCAGGGTTTGTTACTAGGTTAAAAAAAATTTTGCGGAGGCTGTGCATAGTGAGTGGCTCACCACCTGTAATCCCAGCACTTTGGGAGGCCAGTGCAGGAGGACTGCTTGAGGCCAGGAATTTGAGACCAGCCTGGGCAACACAGTGAGACTCTGCCTCCATAAAAAAAAGGTGGAAATCTAAGCTTTTACCTTCTTGCAAGACCCTCAGGAATCTCTTCCACAGAAGAATGCTAGAAGAACCCAGTCCCTGGAAACAGACACCTCTGCCATGGATATGATGGGGCCATTATTTTCTCCCATCTGGATTCTGAACTTTTGCTAGCTCCACCTGGCTATTAACAAAACAAGTTAATTCTTCTAAAGGAGAGCAAAGCACACACACAAACACAGCCTGGCTTTGGCCATGTTCTTGCATGAGCCACAAGGCTGACCCAACGAGGAGCTTTTGCTATCAAAACAGGAGAACCAGAGGGCGGGAAGTCTTGCTGAAGCAGGTAGGACACATTCTCAGGGTGCCAGGCCACCAAGTAGACTAAATGAGAGCTCATTCCTGACCAGTCTCTTCCCTAAAGGCAGAGGATTATTAGCCAGCATCCACTGGGGCCATCCTGAGCCCAGTGAACTATGCTGGTGTGCCACCTGATGACAAGAGCTCAGAGAGGGGCTCTCTTTCTAGAGGCCTAGTCTTTCATGCCAGGAAGATGGTAGAACTCTGGGGTTCCAGACTTCAGTTTAGAGATACACTGGATTCTCACATGGCCAGGAAGTTCTTGTTTCTGAAACTTGGGGAATGAAACCAAATCGTATAGACTGTTAAGCTATTACCCTGAAATATTCACCCAACCAGTCTTTTTTTTTTTTTTTTTTTTTTTTTTTTTTTGAGACAGTCTTGCTCTGTCATCCAGGTTGGAGTTCAGTGATGTGATTTCAGCTCACTGAAACCTCCGCCTCCTGGGTTCAAGTGAGTCTCCTGCTTCAGCCTTCTGAGTAGCTGGGATGACAGGCATGTGCCACCACACCCAGTTAATTTTTGTATTTTTAGTAGAGACGGGGTTTCACCATGTTGGTCAGGTTGGTCTCGAACTTCTGACCTCAAGACCTCCCCCGGCTCCCCCGCTTTGGCCTCCCAAATTGCTGGGATTACAGGCATAAGCCACCACGCCTGGCCACACCCAACCAATCTATCACTGGCAAATACTAAGTTTCCATGTGCCCAGCTTCATACCAGACTACAGGAGATAAGAATGACACAGTTTCCTTTCCCTGTCCTTCACATGGCAGTTGAGGTGGCTAAGAACTAACATTTGCAGATGCTTGATTACCAGTTTACAAAGCCCATTCACACCTACTCAATTATCATTATAACTCTCTTGGGATTAGATTTGGGTAGACAGAATCATCATCAACAATAAGTGAGGTAAAAGAGAACACCAAGTAGACTAAATAATTTTCTCAGGACTATACAGTAAGTAGCAGAGGCAGGACTAAATCCTAGGTCTTCCGATTTCTTACACACTCACTGCCAGCAGCAACAGTCCACAGGTCTAGAAAAGGCTATTAAAAATCACACAGAGAAAGCAGGGGAGCCCTGTTCTGGGCTTAAAGAAAATACCTTAATGCAAAACCCAGAAAAGTATGTTAGTTCTATCTGGGGAGGTGAGGGGTGCATCCTTTCTTGATAAACAGAAGCACTGATTAAAGACCGAGGCTGGTAGCAAGACCACAGAAGGGGCCCATTAATGTCCAGAAGGACTTATGGGTGGGTGGTGAGTCTTTAAGAGTTTTATCTGCACTGTGGACAAACCCTGTTTTTGTTCCTTATCAGTAGGTCTTGTGCAGTGGAGATCATAACTGTGGTATAACATGCAGAAGCTTTGGTATAACAATGACCAAGTGACCGAAAAGCAACAGGGACAGCTCTGGGAGATAAGAACATGAGGGATCTCATGGCCTTTGGGTGGAGCCAGGAGGGGGCAAGTGAATTCTAATGCAGAATTTGTTGCCATGGCTTGAGCAACCAATGAGGCAGAAAGACTTTAAAGACTCAATAAAGTGTAAGAATACCAGATGCTCCTATAAGATGGAATTTAACTCTGTAAAGTGGAAAGGACTTTATAAGTTCTTCCTCTTGTGGAATGAAAAAAACTCCCACCCACAGGTCTAGGTTCTGCCCTCTGGAGTTACAGGGAGTCTGCTCTTTGCAACCTCATTCCCATGGCAGTGCTTCAATTACTAGAAGACAGCTCTCATGTGTCTTCTTCTAACTTCTTCCCATACTTCACCTTGGTTTCCTCAAGTTTCCTTCACACTACATGGACCACATGGTCCGGTTACCTCTTCTGGGCCCCTCAAGTTTGTTCAAGAACACTGTAAAAGGTTGAATTTAGAATAGACTACATTAGCCAGGCATGGTGGCTCACTCCTGTAATCCTAGCACTTTTTGGGAGGGCTAGGCCAGCAGATCACCGAAGTCAGGAGTTTGAGACAAACCTGGCCAACATGGTGAAACCTCGTGTCTACTAAAAATACAAAATTTAGCCAGGTGTGGTGGTGTGCGCCTGTAATCCCAGCTACCCAGGAGGCTGAGGCACGAGAATCATTTGAACCTGGGAGGCAGAGGTTGCAGAGAACCAAGATCATGCCACTGCACCCAAGCCTCGATGACAGTGTAAGACTCTGTCTAAAAAAAAAAAAGAATAGAATACATTATTCACACACAGCTCACGACGTGTGTGGTCTGAATACCTTTGAACACTATTGCTTTTCTTCATCTGCACATTGTACTTTCATTAACCAAGCCTGTGATAAAACTAGCTATCTTAGCAGCTATCAGGAAGTTGTACTTAGTCAGATAAATACTCAAGAGCTTTTATGGGCTATGGATCTTTTCTTCTAAACTGAAGAACTGATAAGGAATAGGACTAAGAGTCTTGAAGGTGAAAATGCAACTTAGTGCTCCTGAGCATGGCTAAGATATTCTCAACCTGTTACATTGCTGTCCCATGTTGGAAGGGAAGAAAGTGGTAAAAAGAAACAAGAATCAAATTTTGGTAGGAAGATTCTAAGAAACCAAACCACTGCTCCCTTTTTCCTTTCTGTGACGTGAGCTTGGTTTTACATGTTAAGCCAAAGATATCTCTAATTCTGGGCTTACTGTAAGTCCTCAAGAGTAGTTATTGCTGGAAGAAGTTAAATCCTTCATTATGGCACACTCACCACAGAAAGGACATTCATTCAACAGACATTTATTGAGAGACTGTAATAAAGCCAATCAACACCAATGCCATCCCTCATCCCTTCTTCTCTAGAAAATTTGCTTTGATGGGACTTCTCTATGTCTTTGCTTAATGTATTTACATGTTTAATACCTAATCATGTTTAATACCATTGATAACACAACTTAGAGGCCCAGAGACTGTCAGCAGTGCAAAGGTTAGCAGTAGTAGTATGCAAAAGGTAATCCATAATATAAAAATAGACTTTGGAAACAAGTATTCATGAAAAATCCACTAAGTGTAAAAGACTTTTTTAAACTAATAGAGCAAAAAATAATAATATCCTAAATGACTTACCATCTAGCTAGGGACGTAAAATGCAAATGAAAACATTAAGATTTTTTTTTGTTTTTTTGAGACGGAGTTTCGTTCTTGTTGCCCAGGCTGGAGTGCAATGGCGCGATCTCGGCTCACCGCAACCTCCGCCTCCTGGGTTCAGGCAATTCTCCTGCCTCAGCTTCCTGAGTAGCTGGGATTACAGGCATGCGCCACCATGCCCAGCTGATTTTTTGTATTTTTAGTAGAGACGGGGTTTCACCATGTTGACCAGGATGGTCTCGATCTCTTGACCTCATGATCCACCCGCCTCGGCCTCCCAAAGTGCTGGGATTACAGGCTTGAGCCACCGCGCCCGGCAACATTAAGATATTTTAACAAATTATGCCACAGGGCTACTTAAAAGCTGTCCCAGGTAGTATGTGGCTTTATTAATTACCATGGGATTACAATGGAAATTTGGGCTAGTCTGGTCAGAGAAGACCTTGTAGAGAAGAGATCTGAGTAGGACCCTGAATGATCATTATATTCTAGGTAAGCTAACATAAGAGGAAAAACATTCCAGAGAAGTGGGGCCATATGAACAAAAACTTGGAAGGAAGAAAGCCATGTGTGAGTTTGGGGATAGCAAAGAAAACAATTTGTTTGGAGCAGAGTTCACCAACCAGATAAAGAACTAGATGCTGGAAAGGTAGGCTGGAGAACAGGCTACAAAAATATCAGAATATTAGGTAAGTGTGGACTTTATGTATAGGCCAGTGATTCTCAAACTTTGATTATATATCCCTGTCATTGAACATAACTTTGTTCATGTACCCCAAAGCATGTAACTTATTTATAAATTCTACATCTATGCTAGTTTTATTATATACATAATAAAACATACATGAAACCATTTTAAAATGATATAAAGAGGCTGTAATATTTTCTTCCCATACCCCAATAAGTTGTCCTATGTACCCAAGGGCACCCCCACATTGGAGACCACTACTTATATCGCCAAGAAGGAGGCAATAAGCAGTGCTTACAGAAGACCAGTTGGTGGTGAAGACAGACTGGGTGGGGAAAGAGCAAGCAGTGGCCACTGCAATAATCCAGGAATGAAGTCAAGGCCCAGGCCCAGAGGGTAAAAGAAAAAATGCCAAAAAAAAAAAAAAAAAAAAAAAAAAAAAAAAAAAAGAAAAAAAA